>NC_060923.1:820561-1120561 GCF_021234035.1 Daphnia pulicaria | reverse complement strand
ATTTGTTTTCATGTACAGATCTGGTACACGAACATACACATTGCAGGTTATTCACTTCACACTCTTCATGTCACTGAAACTCTAAGCAGCAATGGGACAAGGAAATTCTCTATGTTTTTTACAAATATACACAAATTTATCTATGAGAATTAAAACTCTACCTAGCTCTTGGCTGGGTTGCCTTCTAAACAGAAGTAATAACAGCCACATTTCAATTATTACTAAAGATAACAAACAGCCGCCATGACAATAACTACTTCATGACAATAACCTAAACACAACACTGCGCCATCTATTTGCTTTGACTGAAACTCCCAAAGAAAACACAAACGCCGGATTAGCGGATTAATTTTGCAATCACCAGAATAATTTTGAATTATAATGACAAGTCAATTAAAGGATTTATAAATTTTTATTTAAAAAATTCTACACTGACACTTATATTAAGCGCATAACTATCGCAGCGATTCCCCCAGGCTATTTGACGTGGCTAGAGACCTCGTCTCTAGACCTCAAAGATTACATATATCTGCGTTCAAGAAATTATCTTTCTCGTCGTGAATAAGTTGATGGCCGCCACCTTTCACTTTCTCTCTCCTCTCAGCATCTGCCAGACATCTCTTAAGCATAACAAAATTTCTAATCTCTCTGGCTTTCTCTATTTGTCTGTCTCTGGGACAGAGTTAAGAGTTTTAGCATTAGTTTTATGTGTTTACGTCATCTAAAAGACGCTATACTGCATACCGACACCTTTTGAGCTGACTCTGAGGCCTAAGAGGAATTCCAAAAGCTCGTCTTCTACGTATACACACAATTTCGATTCAGCTAGTGATGATTGTTGAAACCGCCATATTAGGACATGGAAGGTCGGAGACTGTAAATATCTTGAATGGTAAAAGTAGAGAGAAAGGTAGAGAGAATGCGACGATGAACTAAACTATGTAGCTTCTACTTCTCTACTACCTGAAGCTCGATTGCGTGTAATCGCATTAACATAAGAAACCGGTTGCTGTGAGAGTATATACGCCGAACGATCCGAAACATTAACCAGAAACACGGAAACAAGACCCTCCCGAAGGTGACGTTTGCCGTCTTTAATAACATTTAAAAATGAAAACCCTTTTCAGGTAGAGAGAGAATAAAATAAGGTCTGGCCAAGGCCGAATCTCCGACAAATAAGACCGGAACAAGTAAATAGGTGTACACCCGAAAACCAGCCCATAAAAAGCGAATGAAATCAAACAAGGAAATGCAGAACGTCCGTCAACAAAGTTGTCCAATAATAAAACGAATAAAAGAAGAAAAACACAAACCTGAACGACGAAGGTTGTTGTCAAGGGCACGGTTCGTTGTGCTCTACGAGATCTACATGTCACCGCTGCTGGGATATCACAGTGTAATCTTTAGATATATACACATCCCATCATCGGAGGTTTGTTCTTGAAATTCTTTTGGTAAATGTAGCCGGAAATAAAAAAGCGATTGTAGCCGTTTATAGGCAATGTACAAGGACACTGTATTCAAGTGCCGAATGTAAAAAAAAAAAAAAAATTTCAAAAACAAATTGTGTGTGTCATTCCAAGTTATACAATGCAATTCGAATTGGATGGAAATTATAAAGACAAGACGGGGGGGAAAAAATAAAGAAATATGGAAGCGCAGCACCCAAAAAAAAACACATTGTTCACGCACGCACATATCAGCAACCCGAGGAAACACGTTTCGTGTTATTTAAAAAAAAATAATAATAATTTGTGGTGAATTTTCAATATAAAAAAAAATGACAATTGGGGGAGGGGGGGGTGATTTGACAAAAAAAAATTCGGGTAAAAACATAAAAAAAGAGAAAATGAAAATCAACGAAAAATAATGTGGGATGGAATTATATAAAAATCTTGTGTGATTACAAAAATCTCGTTTTGCCGGTGTGTGAACGAAACAGAACGCAGTCGTCATTTTTTTTCCCCCATGAAATTCGTACGCTATGATATTTAATATAGGTCTCGTCATTTTTTAAAAAATAAAATAAATGCAAAACAAAAAAAAAATTTTTAATAAAAAACACGCACTCGTCCAACTTGCAGCTTTGCGCCCTGCGCCTCTTCAGCATTTCCCGTGTCTTGACAAAAATGTTTTTTTCGTTTCCCTTTTTTTCCCCACTCTGCTGGGAGTGTAAATGCCTCATTTCCTAATTAAATTTATTTGCGTTTTCTCGAGAGAGAAAAAAAATATTAATTGGCCGCAAAGATTCGCTTTCACGATGGGGGGAAACGGGGATGGTAATAATAATAATTTCAAAGTAAAAATGTTAACCTCCTTCCATTTTTCCAGGTGAAATGATATCGACCCCAATTCGACCAAAAAAGTGGATGGATGGATGGAATCTGCCATGATTGCACTTGAATTCAGAACATTTTCACGACTCGTCGTTGTGTCATCTCATTCTTTCTCAATTTACTTTATAATTTTAATATCGATCGTCGTCCAGTTCGTTCCATTTTTTTTTTTTTGTTTTTTTGTTTTTTATCCTTAGAATTGTCAACATTTCTTGCATTTATTTGATCTTGTTATTAACCGGAGAAGGTCTTGAAACTGCGGATGGTTTCGTGGATCCATCCGTCGAAAGCCGAGAGTCGAGTGTAGACGCCTGGCAAATTGGTCCGCCCACAGCCGATGCCGAAACTGACGACACCCACCTGGAACCACTGACCTTCTTTTTCGCAGACGAGAGGACCTCCTCCGTCTCCCTACGACCAGTCAGCGGACACCCAGAAAAAATAGAAGAAGAAATGAAATAAAATGATGTACAACTTTTGACAAATGGCCAACATATAATCTAAATAATCAGCAAAAGAAAATGTGAAGTCTTACATCACAAGCGTCTCTGCCTTCTGCGCCGGCGCAGATGGACGTGGACGGCAGGACGAAATTGGGCCCAAATTGGGTCTTTAACGCCGCCTGACACTTGGCGTCGTCCCACAAAGGCACCTCGATCTCCTTCAGGATCACCGAATGAGTTCCATCTGCGATCATTTCAAAATTCGCGCCATTATAAAAGCGGCAATTTCAAAAATTGCAATCATTAACTGACGTCATTATTCAAGATAAAAAATAAGACCCAAAATTACCCTCCAATTTGCGTCCCCAACCGGTGACGACGCAGCGGGTTCCTTCCGTCTCGGAGACTTGGCCCGGATGAGGCATGCAGACGACGTCAATATGAGGCCGGCGTCTGGCCGGCTGTACGAAACGGAGCAGAGCGATGTCATTGGCCAGAGACAAATTGTTGAATTGCGGGTGGACCATGACGTGCGAAACGTCCAACTCTTCGTAGGCCAGCTGCTCGGTCGTCACGCTAACATCGTATTCGCCAAGCCGCACCTTCAGCACCGAGCTGATGTTGCCACTCGCCAAACTGTCGAATTTTAATTTTTGTATTAATTTATTTTTTTCTCTTTTTTTCTCTTTCAATTGAATAATAGAAAAGATTTTTTTTTTTCGGCTCTGTCCCACTTTTACATACATCTAAAATACTATCGTAATTGTCAATATGCATAAAGTGAAATTTTTTCTTTGTAATATATTAGTCATATCTTTTTATCTCTAAAAGTTTTCTGTTTTTAAATTCTTTTCCCTTTTTTCTTACAAATGCGTCGTTTTTTTTTGTGAATTTGTTTTTCAAATGATAATAAAGTTGATGGGGCCGGTCTTTGGTCGAACAGAAAGTAGATCTTTTCCCAGTCTAAATAGTATTATCAGTAGAAAATGAATGAAACGTAAAAAAAAAAGAAAAATGCATTGACTGGGATCTGGTCAATTCAAAATGGAGGGAAAGCCGAAAGTTTGTTGTTTTGCGAGACTTTCGCAAACGGTGAAAGAGAGAGAGAAACAAATGATGGCGAATGTCAACTTTCATTCGGGTGAGACGGGGGGGGACTTTGGAAGGAATGAAGAAAACAAGAAAGGGAAAAGGTATTACTACATATAAATACGAGAGTTGGCTTTTTTTGGGCGATGTCTCACTCTTATATGGATCGAAGTTGTTTTCTTTCAAAGAAAAAAACAGGATGACTCTTTTCTATTTCTTCCTCACAGGTCCGTGAGGAGGAGGATGCCCGAGCGGCCAGCAGCAGCACTTGTATAAAACTGCCAAAGATATTGCCGGTTGACAGCAACTTTCTAACGTCTGTGAGGACAGCACACCTACTGTATGATACAAGATGTTGAGCTCTCCTTTTTTCTTCCCCTACATGCCCATTCAAGCCGGTCGTTGTGCTGGTCAACACGTTTGCGCATCATTTAACATCATCGACTAACTGCATTTTTTGAAAAAAAAAGCGTCGACGTATACCTGTAACTGACACTCTATTTTTCAAAAAATAATGTGGGCCGGTTGGTGGCCAAATTTGTCAACGAATTGAAAATCGCCAAATGGACGGGAACGCTTGGATAAATAAATAGAGAGAAATAAAAATTGGGCGTTTCACTTACTAATCATCGACGCAATGTGCGGCCGTCACGACCCACGACTCGTCCAGAAGCGAGGCCCCGCAAACGTACAGATCCTGCGGTTTTTCCAGCACGGCCGCCTGCAGATCGCGACCATAAAACAAAAAAAAGAGAAAAATAATCATTTTTTGACGGGGGTTTGAAAACAAAACAAAAGAACAAAATTGATGGGCGAATAACGCCTTCGACGTACAAAAGAGGGACAACACCTCTCTCTCTCTCAGTTGCGGTCGTACAATCTTTCACGCAGAGAAAACGGGGTCCCGTGACAAGAGCTCTGCCGTCCTTGAGCTAAACGAGTGATGCAAGTGTTATCTATAACACATTCCTCTTTTTTGTTGGCTGCTGAAGAAACAATCACGCCCTGGTAGCGCTGCGTAAAACAAACGGGACGCAACATCCCACCCGGTTTTTGTGTTTCCCGTGGCATTTCCTGTCGGGCCGCACCTGTCAATATCCCTTTGGCTGATGAGCTCACCTGCGAGATGCACCAGAGAAGCCATCTAGAGTGCATTGTACCCTTGTTTTATTTTTAAGAGGACTAATAAGCTAAGAAGCAACTATTCGGTCGGTTAGGGGGTTCAAACCTGCGCAAAGAGAGGCTCGGTCAGCCTTGAGAGAGGCCGTTGGCACCTGGTAGTTCCAGGATGCCCGCCAGCCAGCCTGTGTGTGTGTGTGTGTATAATCACGGATTCCACGTCACACCGACAAAATAAGAAAGGCCACCCTCAGCTTCTTCTTCTTCTTCTTCTTTTGAATATTGAATAACTATCCCCGGCCAAAAAAATACAAAAAATCAAATCAAAAGAATAGAAGAAGAAGAAGAAGAAGAAGAGAGCGACTATATAGCGCGTGTTCCATTATGGAGCCGGATCTTGCGTGTGTGTGTGTTTGTCGACTTTGGCTATAAGCGCAGAGAGAGAGTGCCGGCAGCTACTACTGTTCGGGGGCCGACCTCCATCTTTCGTTGATTCAACTGGGATAGAAGAAGAAGAAGAAGAGAGAATCGTGTGCTGGCCAACTCTCTTTTTAGTTGTAACCAAATTTTTCTTCTTCTTTTTCTTCTTCTTCGGCTCTCTGTGATGAAATCGGCGAAAAAATAGTCCAGGAGTCCAGGAAGAAACAAAAAAAAAGAGCCCCCCACTCATATAATAAACCCTGGCGAAAAAAAAGGAATCTCTTTTGATCGATGGGCCTTTAATAACAATCTGTTGTGTGTGTGTGCACAGGAGAGAGATGGGGGGATGTGATGACGTTTGTGCTGTTCGACTATACGAGATCTTACATGCCACGGCCATTCTCCCAAATCGGCTAGTCCGTCGCTGCGCTTGCGATCGCCAACGGCTGCGGCCACGTTTCCTTTGCGGCCGCACTTGGACTTGTTGAGGACGGGCAAGAGTCCGATGGGGCGGGCGCCTCGCGGCACGTAGCAACACACGCTCTGGTCCATGTTGCCGCAGTAGCTGTACGCCGAGCCTCCGCTGGATGGAAATGAAAACCAGAAAAAATTAAGCCAAAATGGAAATGAATGGATTTTGAGATGGTAATTTTCTACCTGGTGATGCAGGCCCAGTATTCCATGCAGTCGCATCCCATGGGGTTGTGGTTGTGGTCGTCGTCGTTGAGGTCGACGTGATTCTGCTGGCCGTTGCAGACGGTGGCGGCCACGAGGAGCAAGAGGAGCCACCTCATCGTCCCATTGGCTCTTGCCATCTTCATCTTCGAGCTAATGTCCTTTTTCCTCCTTCTAGTCGTTTTGATTCGATCTCTCTCCCTCTCTCTCGTTCCTGTCGTCGTCAAAACAACAAATAATAGAAACAATTCATCACACGTTTGAGACTACTGTCCGTTCGGATGTCTGTTGTTGTTGTCGTTGTTGTCGTTGGTCTTTGTCTATCTGACAAACTGAACCGGATTTACAACGAGAAGGGGGAAAACAGCATTCTTATTATCAAAGACAATCCGAGTTTCGTCTATCTATGTCAATCGTTTGCTACAAACGATGATCGACAACTGACATTCTCTTCCCAATAAAAAATACGGAATCGAAAAACCAGCAGCTCACTTTGAAATGATTTAAAGAGAAAGAAAATAAAATAGTTAAAAAATAAAAAAAAAGCATTTGATTTTCTAGTTAATAGCTCGCGGCCATACACTCCTTTCTCCGCTGCTTTCCTAAGAGATAAAAAATAAAAAAAAATAAAATGTGTGTGTGTGTGGATGAAGCCAGAAAAAGAAAAGGAGAGAACAAGACAAAAAAAAAATGAAAAAGAAAACAGGTTAGGTGTCTTGGACGTGTAGAAAGCCAAAGCCAACTTGCCGGACCAAATCGATGGGTTACATACCGTATATCATTTGAGCTGTAGAGAGAGAGAAATAATGTAATAATAAGCTACTCAATAATTCCGTGTACTACTACTACACACACATATATTTCCGCGCTAGATAGTAGGCAGATACGACAGTTCGTGTCACAGTCTACATACGAGCCGCCATACATTGGGCAAGGTCGCCCGAGTTCTATCCAACAATGAAATATTTAACTCTAATAAATTTTGGGAAAAAAACTGACTAATAAAAAAAGAAAGAAGAAGAAAGTAGTGACAAAACTAGGTTAATGTAATAACCGAATCGCTGGTCTGTACAGCACCGACCATCGGTTACCGCATTATTATTACCTGGAAAAAAAAAAACTGTCGAGCTTTTGCATATTATAATATACACCTGTATATTATAATACCTGCATGGAAAAGGCCCATTGAATCGCTTCTCCGGCAATTATAAAGATCGCCCGCGTTTTAGTAGGTACGCAACAGGGTTCGTTCGGGAGAGAAAGAAAATGAAACAAAAGACGGTCTATAGCTCTCGCTATTATATAAAGGACCTCTCTTTTTTAATAGTCCAATCACCACCTGGGGTTTTTTTCTTTCTTTCTTTCTTTCTTATTAGCTTCTCAATCCTTTTATTTTTTGGCGGAAGTGTGTGTGTGTGCTGTACTTGGAGAGATAGAGAGAGAGTGCTCGAATCTAAAAAGGGAGCTATACTGCCGTTATTAATGTCTACTTTCACGATGACATCACGCAGACCCCCTTTTTTCCCCTTGAGCTGTGCTGTGCTGTGCTGGTCCGTCCGTTCGTTATCTGGGTTTTTTTCTTCTTCTCTCCTTTGTTTAAAATGACAGGCTATACGTTAAGATTTGTGTGTTTCTACTTACACGATCGTCGACGCTGTTGGTCTTTACGCAAATATTTGTCAATCGATTGAAATTCACTTGGATATAGTCACTGGAACTACGACACTGGGAAAAAATTAAAAACTTGATATTCCAGGTGATTTTATTTTTTGTTTCCTAAAAATCTTGTGCGTGTTGGAGTGGAGAGATAATAGAGAAAGGCGAACAGGAGAGAGAGAGAGTTTGGGGCACGTGTGTACGCTCGGCGAATTGGTAAGAAACTAAGACAGAAAAGGAACGGCCGGAAAAAGTTGTTGCCGGTTCCAGCGCATTGCCTGCCATGTACTACTACTAGTACCCACGGAACAGCAACAACCGCCCAGTTACCTTCGCCAGATTGTCGCCCACTTGACGAACCGTTTCCCGGTTGCTTTTTTCGCATGTTTGTTTAGTTTTTTAGTTTTCCCCACCAAACGCCATTTGCGGTTCGGGAAAAAAAGAATCGTGTTTCTTTTGTTTAGTCGTCTGTCACACAGGAGTGGCCAAAAAATAAAAGGAAAAATAAAACGAAAGAATGTTGTTGGCCAAATTCGAGGCTGACTTGTAAGGCAAAAAAAAGCTCTGCAAATAATTCGGCGGTTAAATATCGACAAGGTAACAGCGCGGTTGGTTGTTCTGGTCGTTATTATTCTTCTTTTTTTTGGGGAAGGGGGGGGGGATTTGGGTTTTACCCCCCTGGTAGCGTTTCAAATCATTTGCGATTTAACGACAGACGTGACCGTGAACAAAAGCGCATCATTCGCACACGGACATTCCAAGCAAAGTCGTTCACGTTTCCCTTATTCAGACGACTTGATTATTATACCGGAGGCGAGAGGAAAGAGCGTCACCGGGATGACGTCATTTTCTTTCTTGTGTTATCGGCGGAATTTTGTTTCTTTTGAAAACAACATTTTTTTGGAAAAGAGGCGCAGTCATCCGAAATGGAAACAACAGGAAACCATCCATCCCCCCCCCCACCGCAAGGAATGATAATAAAAATACCATTGCTGAAATTTTAAATTTCAAATCATTTGAATCTGAAACCCCCCCAAAAAAATGATAATTCGACCTTGTCACACACGTCTCATTCCGACATCCGGGGTGATGAAGTACAAACCGCTAATTGGATAATTATTAGGCATGTGTCCTATGCAAATATTTTCTCATAAAAGGGGAGTGTCTCTCTTATTTCTGTCAAGTTTTTCAACCGAAAAAATAAAATAAAATAAAACAAAAATCTTTAATGGGTTTTGAGGCCGGACCGAAAATAAGAAAAGAGACTCGACGTCCTTGGCCAAGGACGTTCTTCGACTTCTTTGGAAGGTAGTCGTCCCGCGCAACACACAACAACATCATCCCAACAACCCAAAACTATACACAGACGATGTACCTACACACACAAGCAGATGCGCAGCATGAAGCTATAAGAAAGAAAGTCATCATCATTTTTGAGGGTTTTTTTTCTTTTTATGTCTAACCAGAATAAAAAAAAAAATAAAATTCTCTTTAGACTCTTACACTGCGGATCGTTGGACCCGGAATAACATTACACGGGTCCCGCCAGGAGGCACCGAGGGTGTGCAAAGGGGGGATGGGATATATTTATAAAAGAAACAACAACCCTTCTCTTTCTTCTTATGGCATTAACTTTCTCTCTCTTTTTTTTCTATATCCCTTTCACCATCTCAACTGCCACTGCCACTTGTTGTCGGAAAAAAAAGATTTCTGGTTGGGTTGGATCTCTCGTGATGCAACACTCAACCCCAAAATAAAAAAAAATAAAAAACTCTCGATTCATTTTCAAAAAGGCTTTGAGGAAAAGGAGAGAAAAAAAAGGTCAAGTCAAATCGAATCAAAAAATCTTTTTTTTTTTTCAACACAGCTCAAGAGAGAAAGTGATCATTTTCCCCTCCTCTCTCTGTCTCTCCACCCCTTTCGCCTCTTATCATCCACACACACACAAGGCAACAAGACTTTCGTGACGAATGAGATAAGAGTTAGCCCATCGTTTTCTTTATTTTTTCTTTTCGGGAGAGAAGCTTTCACTTTCACTTTCCCCTGTTGTGTGCCGTAATAATAATGGTGGGGCCACCTTTATTTGGCCGGGCGTCCGCTTTTCCTTGTATTCAACCTTAACGAAATAAAGGATGAGGCCACCAATAATATTCAAACCACTATACCTACCACCTCTTTCTTCCCTTTGGAAAAAAGAAGAAGAAATAAATATAGATGGATATATTGTGCGGCGTGACCTACTAGTCAGCCGTGAAAGCTCCTCCTCGGGAGTCTCTCTCTCTCTCTCTACCAGCGCACGAAGAACAAAAACCGTGTACACAACTTCACACACACAACGTCAAAGGGAATGATAAAAAGAGAGAGAAAGGGAAAAACGAACGCGGGTCGTGAAATCAAATCTCGACGCGGAACTGAATCACAACAGTATTTAATCCCGCGGGAATGGATCCATGTCGGGAGTTATCGGAGAAGAAAACAAAGTTGTTGGGGTGAGTGTTCAACGATGAACTTTGGCGCAGTCGGCGACAAACTCCCGATGAATGAGATCAGACAATTGTTGGTTGGCAGCTGGAGGACTTTCACTTGCATCTCCCGCAATTCATCACGACATTTTCCACACAAAACAAAAAAAGGGCCTTTGACTCTTTTGTCAAAACTTTCGCCGTTTTTTTGACAACCAACAACCAAACCAACCCGCAAACGTCTGCGCGTTCAAATCTCTCCCCCCCCCCCCCCGCACGTTCAACAACAAACTTCGACTCTGGCATTTGTTCACGACAGAAAATCGTGAATGATTCCCCCTCCCTTTTTGGAAATTCGTGCATTTGTTTATCCCGATCGACCCGCCTTGGCAGCTTCTTCTATTTCTTCTTCTCGATCCGATTAACCTTTTAAATCGAGCGCGCGTGAGCGACCAAAGACACAAGAGCTCGAGACTTCGTGTTGACACGGCGCAATATCACAATGTGTGTTGTTGTTGTTGTTGTGCAAATCATGGGAATCGTTTAGCCAATTCAAATATCATCATCGTCTATATGGGAAATATAGAAGAAGAGGTGCTGGGTGTCATGGCCGAGACGTGATATTTGGCAACTCCCAAAACGGGGGTAAGGCGAAACTGAACTTTCCCTTGTCTGCGAATGTGCCAATTGATCCGTCCGTCCGCTCGTTGGCTAAACGAACCGAGAAGAGACACGAAAACCATCCAAAGACATTATTAGGATGGCACGGCTAATAACTGTGGGCAACAAGAAATGGAGGAATGCAAGGCCGTCTCTCTTTCAAATCATTCGATTGAACAGAATCGAACCCGCAAGACCCTTTTTTGGGAGCATAGAGAAAAGTAATCAACGCAAAAGGGGAAAACCCCAACCAACCACCATGCCAAAAGAGAAGCCGTGAATTGTCGACTGTTGTACAAGCGAATAACACATGTAAAAGAAGGTGGCCAGAGAGAGAAGAAGAAAAGTGAACACACCATTTCGGTTGCTGCTGCCGCTGTCGTTGGGTTTTTGTCTATTTCGTTTGGACCGAAGAGAAAGGGAAGAGAAAAGAGTCGGGAGAAAAAAAGAGCAGCAGAGAAAGTTGCCTGTATCGCAGACGACCGACGCCGATATATATACACTTGATGTGCCCCATATAAGGACAAGTATCACGCATTAGCATTCAAAAAAATTCAAACCGACTTGTTCTTCTTCTTTTTAATTTTGGAAATTTTTTGAAAATATACTGATTGGCGCGAATTTTTGAATCGATTCAAACTCACCTATAGCTGCAGCTCCAAAATCGATGGCTAATTTTTAAGTCCTCGGGTTTTATTATTTTCAGGGGAGCAGAAGATTTGGTTGGGCAATTAAGTGACTCGTTGGAGCAGCTGATGGCTTCCTTGTTGTCGGTTAGAAGAGCAGCGGCAACACCAGTCCATACAAATTTTCAATCTTTTTGGTTGAGTGGGTCGAAAAATAAGGGGGGAAAAAAAAGTTGATTGGTCACGTTCAAATAAACACACACACAAAGACGCACTCGAACGACGTAAGAGAGACACTTGACAGAACAAAATGTCCAGCCAGGGAAAAACGAATTTTTAGAGAGAGAGAGTTGTTTCTTTTTTGATTATTTTTAAATTTTTCAAGTATCGAAGAGAAAAAAGTCAACCGGTTGCGACTGCGGATCTTTTGCCACTGAGAGCACTGGAGGACTCTCTAGCGCTCACGAAGGTGCTGCTGGCGAGGAGGAGGAGGAGAAGGTTGGTGGGTGGACTGGGAGGAAAGAAAAAAAACGAACGAAACGATGAGGGAGAGGCGGGTCTTTTTTATTTTTCGGGTGAAAAGAGAAGAAGAGCGCCAGCGATGGAGCTCGTGTTGGCTGCCTGCCTAACTTTCACACACTGGCACGTAACACCGTTTACTTTGAATCGAAATGTTAACTTCTTTTTTTTTTTCTTCTTCATCGAATTCACGACGACGACAGCTTAGCGCTTCATTTCTCTTTCTAGTTTCTTTATTTTTTGTTTCAAAAATTTGGTTGTCATGGGCCTATTTGGCCTATTATTGCGGCCAGCAAAATAAAATTACTATTATTTTTATTTTGTGAAAGAAAAAATTTAATTTTTCAGCTCTTCTCGGGGTGAAGAAGAAAACACGCATCGCGCCTTTCTCTTTGCCTTTCAGCGGTCGCCCAAAAAGTCCGCCCTCCGCGCACAAAATTCTCTCCGCCGATTGCCAAAAAAATAAAATAAAATAAAGTAAAAAGCCAAACCGCAGAAAATAAAGTCAAAGTAAAATAAGCAAAATTTAAAAATAAAAATATTCTTCCGTGTAGAAAAATACCCGCCAGAAATGACACGGAAAAAATTTTTACAAATAAAATCCCGAGTCAATAATAGACGAATGTATACTGCGTCACACTCGAACGTGCAAATAGAACGCAAAAATCAAAAGAAGCCCGAAACGATATCAAATTAAGTGAGTTTACACATTTTTAGATAGGGTATATGTATTATTAATAGCCGTAGTTAATTGTTGAATGTAAAACGACCCTTTGTTTTAACTATTATTGGCTTATCTAAAAATTTCATTTTTCATTGGAGCATTTCCCCTAGCCACTCTCTCTCCCTGTTTTTTAAAAAGTTGAGATACTATTTGGTGAGTTCGATTTGTCTTTGTAAAAGCGAGTCGGAGTCGCCCTTGTTTGTTAATGACACGTCAACTTTTCACCGAACAAGATTTCTTCTTCTTTAAAATAAAAGAAAAAGGGAAAAATCACGGAGAGAAATAGAAAATACAAGAGAAGAAAACTGGGGAGAAGAAGGAGGGAAAGTTATATTACAGATATACCGCAGCACACACAGTATACACAGCCTAAGTTTCTTCCGGGAACCCCATTTCACCCCGGGTAGTATATACATATAGAGTGTAATAGTGTAGTGTGGAGATAATAGGCCCAAGTTGACTGTTTCTCGACGTGAACGAGTTGGTCACGATTCCATTTGGCGCTGGAAGAAAGAGGCTCAGCAAAGCTCTTGTCGGATGTGTCGGCCTTGTTGATGAGGTTCGTGATGGAAACAACAACCGACCGAAAGAAGAAGAAAAGTTGAGGAAGGAGAGACACAAAAGGGGGGCACAAGGAGGTGGTGGTGGTGGTGGGGGGCTTCTATGTAGAGCTATGGTCGTACCGACAACAATCACGGGCGTGAAAGCTGAAAGCTCGGCCATGTGAACTTCGCCGCTAGTGCACACACACACCGTTGGAGAAATGAGGCCAAACTCCTTCCACCAAGCAACAGCTCAGATCGCTCGCTGTTGTTTTTCTTTCTCTTCCAACAACAGCAAATCAACAAGTGAGCCCCCACCATTTTCATTTCGGCTGGTTCTCTTCCTATTTTCTTGCCCTCTAGTATAGACTTACATAATACGTACAATAATTCCAGCCAGTTCAAATCTAAATATAGTGCCTAAACCCTTAATAATTCGTTAACGGTAACATATTTAATTATCCAACTTTTAGACGACGACTCGGTTGTTGTTGTTTCTCCTTTCTTTTTCAAAGACTCTCTCTTTCTCTGGATGACAAAGCGTGAATCATGTAACAGGGAGAAACGAAAAACAAACTTGTTATACATTGCTTATACTACCCCCCCCCCCCCTTTTTTTATTTTTGCTTCGACTGTAATAAATATACAAGAGCCTTTCTGGAATAAAATAAAAACATTTGGGAGAAAAGTTGAAGTTGAGAGGAGCCAAGGACGTACCGAGACGCCGCCGCCGTCTCGGCTGCTCTCCGATGTGGACGCCCAAACAATAATTTTTCGTTTTTTTTTTTCGTACACCCGTTGTTAACATATTACAGGCGCCGCCAGATAATAGCTCATCTCACGGCACCCAAAAAATTGAAATCATAAATATAGATTCTCTTTCGTGGAAGATTAGCCAAGATGAAAAAAGAAAAAGGAATTATCCCCTCGTGATAACTGTGACGCAACCGGTGCCAACAAACCTCAACAACAACAACAACAGCAACAGCCTTGTGGAAAACGGGAAAGTGAAACAAGTCAAATGATAAATCAAAATATACAGCAGTCTTCGTCGTTCAAAGAACTTTTTTTTCTTCTTTCCACGGCAGCCAACAACAACACAGTAGGGGTTGTACGCGCATTCATATAATGACTGCCCATATATTCCAACCGGCGCGACCTATGCGACCGTTATTGTATACCTAGGCAACCCAGAGGCCTGCTGCAATGCATGTATAGAAAGTTGGTTCCTACTGCAACTATGGGGGGATTATATACAACATTATTGTACTATTATTATAATCATTATACAATGACTTGTTGGCGACCGGAAGTCGTCCGTCCAGTTCGTGATTATAAGACAGGCCATCATCTCTAGTCTCCCATTGCGACAGAGACACAATAACTCGGCGACATCGGATGATATCGTGAGTGGCTATACCAGACGATTGTGTCGACGTGATAAAAGAGAAAAAAAAGAAAATGGAAAAGAAGTTTTGGCAGGTTTTGAATTGCGAAACGATGTGAAATGCCGTTAGTTACTTTCACTGGCGCACGTATTAAAAACCATTGTGCGCGCTTAAAGTATAATCATCGTCCGCACACTCCGTGCGAAATCGAACTGATGGTTGGCGTATAAAATCCAGCCGAGCGAAAAAACAAAAAACAAAAATAAAAATTTGTTTTTTTTTTTGTTTTGGGTGGGGGCTGACAAATTCTTTTAAAAACAAAAACAAAACTGCATTCCTTTATAACTCTAAACAGGATCCAGATCTCCACTCATCCGAAGCTTTGGAAAAAAAATAAAAGAAATAGCGTCGGGAGAAATGTCAAGGTGAGTTATTCAATTAGGTATCGCTAAATGGAAGGGATATACTTTCACTTATCCACCTCCTGCGATAACGAATCGACTTCATTACAATAGAAGGAATCGAGTAGCATATACGATTCTCGTAGTAGTACTAGTAGTAGTTTTAGGTTTTGTTTTTCCCCGCTAAAGTTTGGACGTGAGTCACGTCTGGTTTGATATCTCGGACCTCTCTGACGCAACTCTGCTGGCCAGCGAGCTCCGTTTGACACGATAGAGAGAGAGAGACCGAGACCTTTAGAGTCTTAACGGCTACCTGCTGGGCAAACTGGCGGGAGGGATCGGAATGTGATTTGCGCAATATCTTGAGATAGCCGGGCCACGTTCGTGTGTCACGGAATATCTTTGGCAATCGGGAAAAAAGAAAAAAAAACCAATAGCACCGAACGGCTGTTTGGGCTGGAGCGAGATCAGAATAATAATCATAATAATATCGTACATCTCGATGATAGATCAATGCTAAATAAACAAAAGTGAAAATGTGTCTTGTGTGTGGATATACACACACACACACCATGTGAACACGCCCACACGCGCCAACATTCCAACAATTTTTTTTTTTTTCTTTTGGTGTTCGGTTACGGCCAAATCGAACGGTAAAAAAAAAATAATAATTTTTTTTTGGCTGGTGGAACAGCGACTTGGACGCACGCATCTCGCGGCCGTATCGCCCGCATCACACACAACTTTCTGTTGTGGCCTGGCACAAGTTACTTTACGACTCTCTCTCTCTTTCTTAGTCTCTCGCGGGAGCTTATTCACAAACATTGTAGATTGTTTACTGACAACAACAAGAAGAAGAAGACAAAAAAACACACAAGGTCGTCGTGAGTTTGGGGCCTTCGTTTAGGGCATTTCGGGAATCCTCTCTCCTTTTGATTTTCTAGAGAGATAGGAGGGGGGTATTAGTGTAGGATATACTAGTTTCTACTACTACTACTACACCGGAGATGCATCAAAAACCCCAACTCTCGGGGCTATATAGAAGAAGCCACTCAAATAAAAGAAAGAAGAGTTGGGCGGATGAGGGAAAATGAGACAAGAAGAATTTTTATTCATAGAGAAGGGGGGGAAAGGTATTTGTTTAAGAGTGTTTTTCGTGTAACTTTTTGAAGCGCAAAAAAAATAGACAAACATTTTTCCATCTCTAATCTGAAAGAAATCGTCGGAAAAAAAGGGAAAAGTTCTTTTGTGTGTTGTCCGAAAGTGAAGGTCGCCATCAGTTGCCATCGGAATTTCCCTAGCTGCTCGAAAGACGCAATACAATCATCATCATCATATACACACACTTGGGTGTAGGAGGGAACCCAGCGACCGCTATAAGTTATAGACTTGGCGATTCTGAAAACTGTAGCTATTTTCGCTCTCGTGATGGATGCCAGCTATTCGCTAAATATGTCAACTGCAAATTCCATTTTAGTGGCATCAACTCGAAAGAAAATTTCCCTTTCATCCAAATTTTTTGTTTGCGGTTGAGCTGCTGACCCTGATGCGTGTTGCCAGAGAGAGACGCTAATACACATACAAAAGAGATCAAGCTGAATTGAGATGGCAAGTTTTTGTGGGTAATAGTGTGGCATACCCATGTTTGGCAATCTTTTTTGGTAATAATCGCTCACTAGATTGCGGCCGCGCTGGCTCGCCCAGGCTTCGTCTATCCCGAAACATTGGTTCAAAAAGAAGCTGAGAGAGAGAGTTGTGTGTGTCACAAAGAGATTTCCAACTGCTAGAAAAATAATTTTTCTTTTTTTTCACGCCACGTCAGGTGTCTGAGTAATCAGAAGAAAGAAGGTGTTGAAGCGCAAACAGAAACAAGTTGCGACTGCGGCCGTTCATCATTATCAGCGGCTACTGGGTTTGTTGCGTGAGATGATTGGGGAGCCAATCGAGGAAAAGTAGATACAAAATTCTTGGCGCCGGTCGAGACAATTTTGGGCTGTTTCGGTCCGATGGGATTTTAGCACCGCACAAACTAGAAGAAGGCTGGGGTGAATTGCATATGGCCGAGTATCGGAAAGCTCGAGGAGGCGGAAAAATGTCACCGCCATTATCGTTTCAGCTCTGCCGTGCATGAGAAATTCATGCACATGTCGCTTTTCACACAACCAATTCCATTGTTGCATAGCCGATTTCTCTTCCAAGGAAAAAATAGGGGACGAATTAGCAATCAAGTTGTCACGCTCGCCAGCAAAGCCAACCAAATGTTACGGCGTGTTCCCTACAATATACAATATGCCTATTCTTGGTGGTTGATTTCCCTCTCTAATTAGTCTGCATGTATATGCATGCAAACCTCCTGACACACACGAATGACAATGGCCATTTCTTGCATCACACATGCCACACAATTTTGTCTAGGCCATTACTGGGGGAGTGTGACAGACAGCGAATTCTTTGGTAGGTTCTTTACAAATGTTGGGAGAGAGAGAGAGAGAGACGAATGAAAACTTTGACTTGTTAATTTTTCCCTGTTTCGATTCAAATTTCTGTTTGCGAAACATGAAAACAGTTGTCACACCAAACTGTCAGAAGCTGTTATAAGAAGAACTTACCAAGTCATGGTGGCACAACGCCATATACTGATGAAATGGAAAGTCGACGATTTGCCAAGTCATGCGTTGCAAGCGGATATTTTGAAACACTGTCGAACGCACAATATGAGCCATCGCCAGGTTTCTGGATATTCTGGAAAAGAGTGGAATAATAATACTGAGTATATACTGACGTCAAACAATCACATCATTTCTATTACCTTTGTCCATTTTCAGGGACGAACCAAATGGCCATAAAATCTCGACGATTTCACTAAACACAAACATGTAGAGACTATTTGAATTTCATTTGAATGTGCTTTTGACAAGAACCAGTTTTCCTGTCTGTTGCCATGGTGCGTTTCGTTCTGTTTCGAATTGTTTACGTACGTCGTTATTCCAACGACCGCTAGATGGCCACGCCAAGAAAAAATCGACCAAAATTTAAATAATTAAAAAAAAAAAACCCTCCTCTCTCGCTTGTTATCCTATTTTGAAACCAACACCAAATATTTGTTTTCATTGCCAAGATAAACAGAAAACAAAGATAGCCAGTGACTATATTCGCCCAACTCGTAATCTCCACCCGGCAAACGTGAAAAACACAAAAAAATTGCACCATCGATTGCTCAAGAGTGCGCGCACGCGTTGTCATACACACACACACTCTGTAGAAGTTTGTGGAATATTCTTGAATAACATGTTTTTCTCTCGCTTTGCAATATCCCCCCCTATCCAAGTAATAAACGTGAAAGCCTTACAAGTCGAATGGATCGTTAAGTTTGCGCTGCCTTCAAAACTCAATGTCGATTTCATCGTTTTGATCATCAAATGTGACGTTTGTAGTAGTTGGTTGCTCACGAATCTCTGGAAAATTTTCAATGTTGCTTTTGGCGACGTGCATTTTGTAATTGTCTTGGGAGAATGATAAGGACGATGGGAGGAGAGAAAACAAACAAACTTCACTGGCGAAAAAATGTACACGCATGAAAAAGAGACATACACACATTGAGACACACCCAACATTTACAGCACATACACACACTCTCACACGTAATTAATATACGGTCCAATGAGCTTTATCGTGTATAATATAAACCAGGGATTTTTTTAGTTTTTTTTTCCTTCAATTTTTAATTTTTCAGTTTGCCTTTTCAATGGAAGCTAATGTAGCCCAAAGTGATTTTTTGTTTTTGTTTTATTGTTAGTTTAGTTTAAGCCAGTTGTAAGTTTTGTTTCACGAATGATGAAGTCATCTCTCCTCCCAGCTGGCCCGTTTTCTCTTCCTGTTTGCCGGTCCTTTTTTTTAACTCTTACTACATTATAACAGAATGAATGAAATGAAAACAGCACATGTACATCCACAGGGAGGAGCAACACGTAAGGAGGCGGATACATTGAGTGAAGGATTATTTCGGATGATGTACACACACACACACGTAAGTAAGAAAGGGGTAGGACGCTGTTTTTTTTTTTAGTTTTCCAGAATTCGGAATTCAATTGTTCAATAGTTTCGCAAAAATGAAAAGAAATAAAAATATGAAAACGAAGAAATCAAAGAAAATCAAGACGCCATGCATTTCCCCCTTTCAAGAAAACAGGCCTACAATCAATTGACACACGAATTTATATAATTAACCACAACAAAATTTGAAGACTACCAGGTATAAATTTCTTCTCTCGTGTCTCTTTTCTCTTGTTTTAAAAAACAAAAATTCGCAAACTTTTTTTTTTCCAATTTTCTCTTTTTAAATTTTTTTAAATTAGGACGAGGAGAAATGAACCAAAATGGATCCGAATTTTTGCTAGATCGTTAACACACACAAGAAAAAAAAAAGTTATTTTTTTTTTTTTTTTTTTTTTTACATTTACATACGAGAAACTAAAGAGGAAAACAAAAAGAGACACGATCCAGCGCGCGTGAAATGTCGGGATGGTGGGGGGGTTACTACAAGTGTTTTCGGTGTGAGGATTGTGAAGTTGACAGCAAAAGTGCAACAACAACAGCAACATCATGTGTGTGTGAGGTTGGTATTTTGTTTTCCAGCGCTTAGTTATTATTATTATATATAGTTACACAAGAATTAAGAGAGAGAGAAAAAAAGTGTAGTAGGGGTGGGGGGGGAATGAGATCGAAGAGGATTTATCTTCTTCCTTGTCCCATCGCGAATGATTAGTTTGGCTTCTCGATGTCTTTTCCTTTTTTTGTTGTCTATTTGCCAAATTTATGCCCGAAGATCTGGGAGAGAGTGAGGAGGGTTGGGGGTGGTGGATAGAGGTAAATATGAACTGTTGTCAAAATCAAAACTAGTCGTCTTGCTACTTTTGCTCCTTTGAAACTCTTTTTGCAATAATGAGGTGTATAATGTCTGCGTGTGGGTGGTGGTTTTTAGTTGACATGCCAACCAATGAAAACAAAAAGAAGAAGAAAACAAAATATAGACGCGGTCAACATCTAAGTCGACCGATGGCCGGCTTGCTGTTGATGCTGTTGGGGCTGCAGAGGCATCTGTTGGGCACCGTAGCCGTGCATGTGCTGGGAGGTGAGGTAGGCCGCTGTCGGGTTCGGTGATGTCGAATAGATCCCTGTACGTGTGGAGAGAGAAAAATAGATGGTAAAGTGGCAGGTTTTCTTCTTTTTCTTTTAAAAAAAAAGAAAAACATTTCCGGCAGACAAACGAGTTGAAACTGGCGTGACCAAGAATAGAGAGAGAGTCGAGGGAAGCACGTGATCGACCAAAATAAAGTCTCCGACACACAACCCTCTCTTTCTCTCTCTTGGCCCGTGTGTTTCCAACTCTATACAAAAGAGGCGCACACAACACAACAAGAAGCCGGGAACACGGAATTTCTTTTTTCTGAAACATTATTATAATATTTCGCAACGACAACATACCTGGCGAGGTACCGTATTTATCTGAAGCTGAGAGTTTGGCAAAGGCGGCCAGGGCGTCAGGGAAATTCGGGGGTGTCGCTGGCGTATTGGCTGGCGTACATAACTGGAATAGAAAGAAAGAAAAAGAATTGTCAAAATTAGAATTGTGTGCAAAATGTTTCAACACGCCACACAAAGAATCGGGAAAAAAAAATCAGGTATGGCAATCATGCACGACTGCAGAGAGAGAGAGAATTCTGGATTTCCCAAACAAGTTTTTCTGTTGTTGTTGTTGAAAAACAACAACAACAAATGGCTCGAGGGCTCGTGATTCTTTTGGGTATACGGGCAATGGCCAGGCCAAGAGAATTTCTTTTGTTGTATTTTAAATGCACCACGTACACACCAAGAACAACAACAACAACAACAAAACAACGTACCTGATTGTAATGGAGGTGATGGGCATGGCCGCCTCCTCCGCAGTTGGCCACACTGACTTCTTGGAAGAAAATACTTAAGGCCGTCTGTTGATCCGTTCGTCGAAAGGACATGAAAAATGTATAGAAAAAAAGAAGCAAAACAAAAATCCAGTTAGTCCACAAAATGAACCCTCTCACACCTTTCGTGTAGCCGGTGACGCATTACATAAAAAGACGTACAACTTCTCCTCGACTGATCCAATTTGTGTTGATTATAGATCCGAACGGAACTCGGTTTTTCCATGCCCAAAAACGGGGACGACGTTGTTGTTTAGGTGGATCAAAACATCCGTCACGTGATTCACGAGCTTGTAGGTGTATAGGTAAACACGCACGTATACGCTAGAGGCGGATCGAGTTTCCAATCCGCTCTGCGGATTTTGGCGCTTGTCGAACCCAAATTTCAAAATAAGATTTTTTCTCGGCTGCTCGTCTACCCACTTGGAACATTTTTTGGCAAAACTACAAGACAGTCGGAAATCCTTTTCCTCTGCTGCACAGGGACGACAATCATAAATAAAAGAGCCAGGCCTATTCTTTCTCGGTCGTTGGGTGAGAAGAGACGGTGGTGGTGGTGGCGGCCATTACTATTCGTCGAAGGTCAAAAGAAACCAAACCGCTCAAGGACAAGAAAACAAAACACAGCTGTGTGTGTGGGGTTGGCTGTTGTGATCGGAACCCAAAACATTGCGAGTTTTCAACATTTTAGTTAATTTACTAAAAACCGGCAACGTGATTTCTAATAAGAGAAAATGAGTTTTCGAGATCACGAGACCGTATACCCCCCTTCGAAAAAAAGATGGCCGATTTTCGTTCCCTTTGCCCTTGTTTCTTGCTAGTCGCCAATGGCAAATGGCCATTCAAAACAAAGCCGCCCCAGTCCCACGCAGAAGCGCCGTATTGCGTAATGTTGTGAAGCGCCAGCCATGCAGAAAAAGCCAGACAGTATACCCCCCCCCCCCCAACAAATCCACCCACTGTTTCCCCCCCCCCCTACTCTCCTTCTGGCATACATACAGAGGAGAAGGGGAATAGGAAAAAAACCACACGCATCAAAAAATTGTACATGTCCTAGCGGCCAAGGTAAAAACAACACAACAACCAAAACAACAACTTTGAGGCACCGGTTTCCTGAGGTGGGCGACAAAACGCGATGCTAATCCATACTCTTTTTTTTTCTTATTTTGTCACGAAATAATCAAAAAAATGAGTTGAACAAGTTCAACTCATTTCAATCGAAAAAGGTGTTGGTCAAAAAATTAAATGTGAGATTGGCCTCGTGGGGCCGGTTTTTCGCGAGACTCCATGTTTGTTACGAAACACTCTCGTGGTTTCCAATTGCTTCAAAAAATTTTGTTGTCTAGCAACAACAACATGATCTCTACAAACACACAAAAACATAGGCGAGAGTCAAGTTGTGAACATTTCCTGTGGTGAAATCGTATGTTCAACGAACTTGGACGACCATCTTGGGGAGGCCACGAGATGGTGGCAAATAACAAAACCCACCCAAACACACACACCGAAAATTGCCAAAAGTGAATCAACGGGGAACAAATCGAGGCCAAAAAGAAAAGGCGCGTGGTTTCCCTTTGATGTGAGTGGCATGGCATCCATTACAGCGCAAAATACAAAATAAAACAGCCCACAAAACTCTCTTCTAAAGATAAATTTAGCCAACAACATTCTTGTTTACCTCGAATTGCCAGTGTGCTGCTTGTAACAGTTGTCTAGCCTGTTCCCGGGCGCATCCGGCAGCGAGGACGAACTGGTTGATCATCACTTGTTCTCGAAGTGAATCCATTTTATATATTAGCTGTGTGAAAATGTTTTTCTGGTAAGAACAAGAGTTGTCGAATGAAACAAACTGAACGAAAGTGAGACGAGTGGCTTTCAGAAAAACGGTTTTCTCGTACAACAACACACTGCACATACACAGGGACGAGGTGGGGTGATACAACTCGAAGTCAACAAACAACACTGCGCTGGCTGCTTTTTAGCAACTCAATGGCTGGCCGAGCACACACAGACAAAACAACTCGGGCGGTCTGGAGTCGACTCTCGACTGAGAAATAGTTGGCTCGATTCCCGCTAGTCGACTTAGTCAGCTGGTCATTGCAATGGGGTCATCATCGCTGTGCGGCCTGTGCCTGTGTGTGCACCTTGAGGCGGGTGGTTGGTTGGGATGGGAGGAAATGAATGTTTTTCAAAAATATATAAAGGGGGGATTTTTTAGAATTCTCTCATGGCACGGCTTATTTTTTTCTTGTTTCTGTCTGGCACATGGCGTCTCTTTCCATTATCAAACTTTCTCCCCATTGAAAAATAAAACCTTGTTTTTATTGTTCAAAACACGATATTTTCAATCGAGAGATGAGATAATAACTGCTCAGTGTGGCAGACCTACATTTCTGATTTAGTCAATTCTCATTATTAATCGTCTGACGACTAATTTGACATGTTTTTTTAAATATTATTGCCCAATAAATTCAATCGGAATGAATGTCTTTTCTCACAAGTACACACAGCATCTTCATATCATAAATCATTCAGCTCATTTGTTTACATGGACTACTTTTACGATATTATATAAACACAAATTCAATATCTTGAGGGTTCATGAAGACTTATTTGCAGTGCAAATGTTTACGCCGAATCCAGTAAAAGTACATGAATTTAATTATTTAAAATTTGATATGTTGTGATACATCTTTTTGTAACGTTCGCACAACGTCGTATTTCATACAACATTTTGTGCTGTACCCAACTACAATTTCGTACTCGTGCTATAGATGGTCGGTTAGTCCGAATTTTGAATCGTATCATTTTGAACTTTGATTTCCTGGGCATGTGATCAAAAAGTAGGAAATTAAAAATAATAATAACCACGATAGCAGGGAGGGTTTCCAAGGTGAGCTCATAAAGAGAGAAATTGTAATCACCTATACTTACTTGGTATTAATCGCATCTGACAGTTGGTCATACCCAATGTATTTAAAAAGTATTTACAATCAACATGAATCATCAACATCAAAAATTTCGAAATCCGTTGGGTAGAAAATTTTCAGGGTGCTAAGTGACAGCTGTCAAGCAAAATTTCAAATCAGTTTAAAAAAAAGTCTTAAAAATTACCAAAAAAAGGGGAGAAGAAACAAAATCTACAGCAATATTTCCGTATCGTTAATCGTCATCTAAAAATCTTAAGTCTTTTCAATTTTCATCAAATAATTAGCCTTTAATTATTGCTGATTGGGATCTGGAATTTCTCGTCTAGCCGTATAGATCCTTTCCCCGTTGCTGTTCAGGGGCACCCCAGGTCTATTGTTTGGTCGAATTGGTCTATACCTATTGACCTGTGGCTGCTGTTGCCCAGGCCTATCACGATTGAACTGGTGGAATCCCTGCTGAGGTCTGTATCGGTTCATCTGCTGCTGATGCGGCTGACCAGGCCCTACTCCCCTGTCACGTTGCTGAACCATATTTCTGTTATGCACTTCCTGTGCCGGATTCTGCGGATTATCTCTCTGCTGCTGTTGCTGTTGGGGAGAATTTTTATCTTGGCCTCTGTTTCGGTTTCCCCGGTTTTCGCATTCTTTGGCCTTGTGTCCAACTTTGCCGCAAATTAAACATCCGCGGTCGTTTGGTGGTGGACCGTTGGAGATCAAAACTTTAGGGTTGAACAAGTATTCCTGCAAAAGAAATTTAGTTAAAGATAAAACCAAATTTATTCGCGAACCATCAATAATTTTCTTTTTCAAACCTCCAAGGACGAGAAGTTTGGGGGCAGTGCCCTGACGGCAGTCTGGAAAAAACGACGAGCAGTCACGAAAACACGACGGATGTAAGCACCCACTTTGAAAAGATAAGATTCCAGTTAGGGACGACTATCCTTGAATAGTGGGCTACAGTTTCACAGAAAGTGAACGGGCGAGAAATAACTTACTTCGAAGCGATACTCCCGATCCCAGATTGTGACTCAAGTCAAAAGGGTCTTCGATCGCGATAGGCCGATCCGTCCACATCTTCTCCAGACGGTACAGCGGTGGCAGCTGTCGGATGGAAACAACTTGCAAGCGATAATCGAAGATCTTGGCATAATAGAGCAAGAATCCCAGCCACAAGGTTGAGGGCGGTTCGCGATTGGCACCGTGATGTGGCCATACACGTCCCTGTAAAATGTCAAATTAATCGACCATAAATTTTTTCCACCATTTCTTTTAGTCTTACCAAATCTTGGGCATTCTCAAAGAACCACGTGTCCCAACCCTCGACGATGTACTTTTTCCGGTCCACACCGTCGACCGTGATCTACCCAAAACACGAAAAGTACGTCAGTAAACGGGCAATGTCGTTAAATAACATTAAGTACCTCTTGGAGTACGGGTATAACGGGCGGTTTGACTTGTTGCAAATAGTGGATGACCATTAAGGTGTAAGCGTAAGAAGAGAGCGATCCGCGGGATGCATCGCCAATCTCGCACTGCTTGGCTAGCAATTTCGCCATGTATCCCAGGATCTAATGTTACAAAACAAAAACTGACAATGTTGAACATAAAGCAATGCATCGAGCAGCATCTTACCCGAACGCGTGAATCAATTGCGCAATACGTTGCGAGCAGTTTCGAATTACGCCGACCCAGTTGATTATACAACGAAATATCCGATTCCAATCCAGTGGGCCTGTGACGCAGTTTCACTATAGGAACCTTGGCCGACGATATGGGAACAATGTCGCAAAAAAAGCGATTGCGCTTCAAAGTTCTGGCCAATTTCTTGACGATAGCAACGAAATCCAAGCCCTATAAATAGCGAAACGAAATTATCCCGAATGTTCAAATATTTGCCAATCGGGTTTTCAATCAAAATTTGTTTACCTTGCCGTCCTCGTTGGACTCGAACGTCAAACAGAGATCTACGTCGCTGTCGGCGAATCCAAATCCGTTGCACGATGATCCAAACATTGACAAAACAGCATCAGCGTACTCGGTCCGAATATGCGTTTCGAGCTCCTTTTGGATGGTTTGTCTGTCAAAGAAAAACACACACGAGATAATTTTAGAGACTTTTGTGACACTAATAAAAATAAGAACGCACCTGTTGTTCGTATCAATTTCCCTCTGCGCAAAGTTGCGGAAAATATTCCAGCACACATTGTCTAGGAGCGCAAAATAGTTGAAGTCGGGTGGCGGTATGAAACCGACATCTGGCACTTCCAACTCGGTACACTTTAGTTTGGTGTGTCCGTCGCCGCCGCAAACGGTGCAAATAACTGGCAGCCGTTTCGAGCGAAGGATTTTATCCGGTTGGAAATCCCATTTGACGTCTTCCTTTTTTAGGGCGGCCATTCGGGCGACAGCTTCCGCCGGAGTGCATTGCAGTGGATCATCATTTTTGGCTTCGCCGGGCAGTACAAGATGGACGAAAAGGGGTCCGTCGGCAGTTTGAGGGATCCAAAAATAGTGAAATATATTGCGGATGCATTCAATAAAGAACTCGAAGGTTTGAATAGTCGCCATGAATGCCCCCATATTGACATTCCCATGAAAAGGATCCTCGATAGCAATACGTCGATTGCCCCAATTCTTTGTCGATCGCAGCAACGGCTCAATAGAGCGAACGCAGACGGCATGCTCGTTATGAGTGAAGGTATAAGCATAAAATTTCAACAAGCCCAGCCAAAGTTGGCCGAGAGTCAATTCACGGGGTTTCCACTCTCCCCTGTCCTTCATTTCAAAGAATTCAGCAGCGGCTAAAGAAGAGAAACAGTTTTAACGTATATCATTGGGAATAATCATAAACAACTGGACAGCGACTTACTCAAATAGTCGTCTTCAGCGTCACTTTTCTTCAGCTGGTGTAAAACGGGTAAAACATGATCTTGTTGGAGATAGTACAGAACCATTAGAGTAAAAGCATGCGAAGGTAACGACCCCAATTCCGGCTGATCCAGGCAACAGATGCGAGCAAATGTGCGAAACGCAACCGTTAAGACGGCGAAACGTGGGTCAATCATTCGGTACTGTTGTAAAAGAACGGTCGTTTTATGAGCGGCCTCGCTCTCCACCACCATGGCAAAGGTAACGCCCATTTGCTCGTAATGAAAGTGAATGATGGGTGTTCGACAATTTAGATCGTCACTGATGTATCGGAATGTGTTGGAGGCGGGACCTTGCAACCAAGACAGTATCTTTATGATGAGCAATCCATCCTTCTTGATGTCGGGAGAAATTTCAACTAATCCAACGTTGGAATTAGAAGCTCGCAGCCCAAGCTCTAGAAAAAGAACTATGAATCAAACAACATTCAAAGAAAACATATTTTTAAAAAGTGAACGTACCTGTAACCACAGAACCATATGGTCGGATGCTGAAGCCGGGGAAAGCAGTTTCAATCATTTTTCTTAGGTTTTCAGTGGCAACCCCACGTTTCTCCAAATCCTCCTTTGTTAGACCAGAACAAAAAAAAATATCCTGGATGAATTGCCCAACCACTTCGACGATTTCAGGTGGTGGGGAAGGCATCAGAGAAGCCGTTTGGCGACTCATTTCTTGTTTTTGTAGTCGGACGTGCCGTTCGTCTTTTGTGTGACGATAAACTTCTGGTATGCTGCTGATGTGGAAACTGCAAAGCCGACAGTGGAAAACAGCTCTGGGAAATTTCGGGCTGATGTGCTTCAGTGGAAGAACACCCTTTTTACGAAATTGATTAAGCTCGTTTTTGCGAATTTTGAATATAAGAGGTTGCTGGATTTCATTCCGTCTTGGTTTTGGTTCCTCTTCACTTGAGGAAGATGAACTATCGCTGGATCCATCATCAGATTTCTTGGGCTCATCTTTCTTCTCATTTTTGGCCGGTTTCTTACGTTTTTGTTGGGGAAGTGTCGGCAAGACTACAATTTGGACAATCTCTTCTTCATCTTGAACAGCGGCATGAGGAATTTGTATGCCATCAGCACGAGCATCAACTTCTTGAGCGACACTCTTTTTCTCTCCAAGTAAAACGACTGAGCGTTGGCTCACAACAGATGGAGTCAAAGGAACAATTCCTGTAGGATAATTCAATTCTTGAAGGTGTTTCGGAACTTCGTCATATTCTGATGACAAAAGGGCTAAGTCAACACGTTCTTTCTTTTGAGTTTCCTGCTTTGAGCGAAGTTTTTCTAAGGATCTTGCTTTGGCCCCTTGTCCCTTGCGGTTCTGGTCAACAACTGGGGCTTGATCTTTCACGTTGTGAGAAACAGTTTCTGAAAGACTAGAGCTTTGCTTCTCTGGAACTGTTCCATTTTCTTGACGCAAAACTTGGTTGATGGTCTTGCGTGGCGCTTGGTAAATTTTAGGAGCAGGTTGGCGCCAATTGTGAGGGATCTCTTCGTTGCTTGCGGTCCGGTTGTAGACTTTGGTACCTTTCCTGGGAGAAGTTTTCGCTAATTCGTCATCCAAGTGCCAACGACGGTCGCGTATGAATCCTGTGATGGTAGTTGGCTGTTTTGGGAGGTTTTGTTGCTTTGAAGAATTGGTGTTTAATGCATGGTTCTTCTTTTCTTGTCCACCATCATTTTCTGTGCTTGCTGAAGCATTTTCTCTTACTTTTCCAGCATCGTCAATATTTGCAGAGCTTGAAAGGGCTTCACTTCTTTTCCTGTGCCTGACTCGTGGAGTTTTACGTCCTTTTGGGGTTGACTCTTGATTTTTTCCTTGGGAAACTTTATTGGCTTCAGAGCCATCAGCTCCTGCACGCTGGTTCAAACTTCCTTGATGCACTGTGTCAGGATTCTTGTGGACAGACTCTGAAGATTTTGGCGTGTTGGCATTTTTGGTTATGCCCAGAAATCTTTTGAGATCTCGCTCTAAATGAGCCACACTATCATCACCTTCCGCCATTTAGTCAATTTTTAAAAGATGAACGATTCTGAAAATGTATGCACTACTTGGCAGGTAAATTCCAGACAGTTGATTTCAGATCCAAACTTGAATAGCAAGTGATAAAATTACCTAGAAAAAATATGTTCAACTAAGATAAGAACTGACGGAATTGGCACATAGTTCAAAATCAACAAACCATGTAGATTCAGTGCAGGCTGATAAGAAAAACATTTGGTTTAAGCTATGAGTAAGATAGTCTGATTACCATGGCGAAGTTTCCAACAGTTTTAACAATAGGCCCTAAATAAAATTGCATAGTATTACTCGTATCTTAAAACATGCCAAGGAAATTATAATTGTTTTTAAACATAAACGAAAGAAGCAATACTTGGAAAAGTGCCGAAATCAAAAAAATGAAGCCGCCATTTAAATGCTATTGCTTCGATATAGTAGACAACCTAATACAAAAATAAAAATTTGGGTCTGAGTCGGATCTCCTTCAGATCAGATTTTTGAATTTGGCAACGAACGATAAACAGCAGAGTTAAAACAAGAGACGGAAATGAGTCCCGTATATTTCACGATTTTTTTGTGTGAAAATCACTGACATGAAGTAAAAGTTAAACGCAACAAAATGTAAAACAATAAGCTCAATTTACAAACCAAAACAGAAAGATGTAAGTTTCTGACTTCGGACGGAGTTTTGGACGTTACGAATTATTCGAGTTACAGGATTGTTTTACCTTTGTAAGGTAGTTATTTTGTATTGAACATTATTCGTTAAATTGTAAATTAACGAAAAATCAATTTAAAAAATAATTTTGTCCAGTTAATTCCCCAAAAATCTGCAATAAATTGCCGGTTCGACAACTGCAGAGCAACTTTCCGTCCACGGAGGGCATATATACGACCGCTAGATGAAGCGGATAATCATCAAACTTAAACTCGTTTTCACCATGACGAACTTCGAAAAAGTGAAAAACGCACTTTCAAAAGTCACCAATTTAAAACCTGATTTCACAATGATGAATGAAAAAGTGAAAAAGGCTTTTTCCAAATCGACCAAATACTTATCATCCAATAAGGAAGTGATCATATTCCTTATGTTACTTGTTATTGCATGGATCTTTCTTCTCTGTTTTGTCAAACTACCTCCTGATCTACCAGACCTGAGAGGAAAGCCAATTAAAATTACCTGTAACGATGAAAAAATCAACTACCCGATGAAACCCATCAAAGATCCGACAACGAAAAATGACTTTTATGCACATGCAATAGGTGCAAGCTTAACCAGCCTCTTCCTAAGCTTCATCCTTATCAAATTAAGAAGACTAGTAGAAAATTCTGATTCATCATGTTGTTCAATCATACTGCTTTGCGTTCGCCCTCTGCTATGGACATTGACATTATTCACTGGATCAGTTTTCGTATGGCTATGGGTGAACAACGGCCCCACTGAAACGTTGGCTCCCAACTTCCTAGCCGCCTGCAAACCTCAGGGGCTTGATTTGCTTTGCAGTCCCGACAGCAGTCATCCTGAAGATTGGAACCCGGTTGTTTGGGTGACATGCACAACACCTCCTGAAATGTGGATTCCAGCCCTATCCAATGCGCTGCCCCCTTTAGCTGCAGTACAAGCTTACCTGACGTTTGCAGCGATAATTTATATCATTTACTACTGGAAGTGGGAGGGGGCCCGGAGACCCTCAGCGATTACGCTTTGCTACTTGCCATTCGTTATTTTATCCTTCGGGTTTACTGTATACGACGTCATCACGAGCAATGTTGCAAATTTCGACAAAGAATTGGTTTCCGGCTACCTCAAATGCTTTGCTGTTGCTTGTGTGTGGTTAGCAGTGGATAGTTTTTGGCAGAAAACTAAAAAAGAATTGAAACTTCCACGTCACTGGAATGACCCCGCACCCCAAACTGGCCAAATCCCTACTAACCCGACACCTTCGTTGCACGAACCTCCTGCGACAACAGCAACAACTCGAGAAACGGAAAATGCTTATCAGACCATTTACCCGGAACTGCCGCCGGAATATGAAAATCCCCCCAGTTACGGAGCCTCAGTCACCGCCCGATACTAAACGTTCGGGACGGGACAGCTACTATCCATTTGTCATCAAAAACATGTTATTGTCTGGATTAAAATGCGCATGACGATCGAATTCAATAAAATAAATTTCAAACTGTTCATTTCATTTGTTATTTCGAAATTATTTAAATGAAACTTAGCATCATAAGTTCTATATTAGCTCTAATTTTACGCTCGAAAACATTTGTCTAATAACTGGTTTAACCCATAGAGAAACATGGCTCTGCTGATCACAGGTTTTCGTAAGAAAAAAAAAGTCTTGATCAAGAATCACGCGCGGGTTAAAATACATAAGATTTAAATGATTTCGTGATGTGAAAGGATTTTTTAATGTAAAACATCACTGAATAGCAACATCAATTAAGCGTGTTTAAATTTAAAAAAAAACAATTGCTACGCTGGCACTGTCGAAGTTTAACTTTTGTCGATGCAAATTAAGAACTATGTAATTATCGCAAAGTAGTAATTTCTTTTGAACATTATTCGTTAAATTTTAAGTTAACGAAAAATCACATTTATAAAAGTTTTGCCCAATTAATTCTCCCCAAATCTGCAATAAATTGCCAGTTCGACAACTGCAGAGCAACTTTCCGTCCACGGAGGGCATATATACGACCGCTAGACGAAGCGGATTAATCATCAAACTAAAACTCGATTTCATTCACCATGACGAAATTCGAAAAAGTGAAGAACGCCACTACAAAATCGATCAGATTCTTGTCGTCCAGCAGACGAGATTCGATCGTATTCCTGATTACGTTGATTGTTTGGACGTGTTTGCTCTGTTTGGTCAAGAAACCTGACCATCAATCAGACACGGAGATAATATGCAACGACGAACGTTACATAAACCACCCGATGGCATCACGAGAAAGGATAGTGTGGAAACAAATCTGCCTTATCTTTGGACTAGCTTGGTCCTGTTTCAACTTTGCCACCATTGAAATCCTCCACGGATTGGCCGGAAGACAAAAAAAGACGGCTTTACTCAAGTTTACCTATCGCGCTCTACTTTGTGTAGCATCAATATTGACTGGATCCTTTCTCGTCTGGTTGTGGGGTAACAATCTTTATTATACCGAAACAAGATTGGCTCCAAACTTCTTGGCCGTCTGCCGACCACTTGATCTGTTTTGCAGTCCCGACAGTATTGTTCGGGTGACGTGTACAACACCTGCTGAAATGTGGATGCCGGCCCTATCCGATTCGCTGCCCACATTAGCGGCAATCCAAGCTTACCTGATGGTGATAGCGTCCGTCAAGATGGCACACTGCGTGCTCTTGGCGGTGGACAAGTTGGATGTTAAGTCGATAATCTTGGGCCTGATCACGCTAGTCATTAATGTAGTACTTACCTTGGCCACTGCTTGCTTGATCATCACTTGCAACGAAGCAAGTCTCAACGTTGATTTCGTTTCCGGCTACATCAAGAGTTTTATTGTTGCTTGTTTTTGGCTGGTGGGCGAATACTATTGGAGGCTGAGTGGAATTGAAGGTCCAACACTTCCACGTTATTGGAATGACGAAGAGCTGGGCGATGAAGAAGCCATACCCGAAAACGACCAACTCCCTACAAACCCGACACCTTATTCGACCACAGGTAACGACCCCACAGCCCAAAGTGGCCCTACTAACCTGACATCTTCGTTCTTTCTTCGAGAAACAGAAAATGCATATCAGACTATTTACCCGAAACTGCCGGAATATCCCCCAAGTTACGAGGATTCGGTTATACGGTATTAAACGAGTTCGGTACAGCTATATACCAACTGAGATCCATACCTGGTATGTCATCAAAAAATGTTATCATTGTCTGGATTTAAATGTATGATGACGATCGGATTGAATAAAATAAATTTCAAGTTCACTTCATTGGTTATTAATTTTTTCTAAGTTAGTTAGACGTATCATAAATTCCAGTTTTACGCTTTAAATCATTTCTAACAAAACCAACAGTAACATGACGGTCGTTCCCAGCATTCTCCTCTCACTGGTTCTATTGGTCGCAGGTATACGTAAAAAAAACAGTCTTGATCTAGAAGCCCGTGCGGGTTAAATAAATACATAAGATTTAAATGATTTCGTGATTTGAAAGGTTTTTTAATGTTAAAGGTCACTGAGTAGCAAAAGCAGTTAATAAGCGTAGTTAAATTTAAAAAGGCAGGCAGCACAAATCCAAGCCAAATGTACTGTTGTCAATTCAAATTACAGGTTATGTAATTGTCGCAAGATAGTTATTTCTTTTGAACATTATTCGTTAAATTGTAAGTTAACGAAAAATCAAATTAAAAAATAATTTTGTCCAGTTAATTCTCCAAAAATCTACATTAAACTGCCTGTTCAACAACTGCGGAGCACCTTTCCGTCCACGGAGGGCATATATACGACCGCTGGACGAAGCGGAAAATCACCAAACTAAAACTCGATTTCATTCAATCACCATGACGAAATTCGAAAAAGTTAAAAACGCACTATCAGAGGTCATCAAAATAAAACCTGATTTCACAATGATGAATGAAAAAGTGAAAAACGCACTTTCAAAAGTCATCAAACTTAAATCTGATTTCACAACGACAAAATTAAAAAAAATTAAAAACGTCGTTACCAGATTCTTGTCCAGACAAGATGTGATCGTATTCCTAATGCTAGCGATTGTCTGGACTTGTTTGTTCTGTTTCGTCATACCCATTGCAGATAACCTAGCAGACATGAAGAACAAACCAATTAAAGTTACATGCAACGACGAAAAAATTAACTACCCGATGGTATACAGAAGCGCGCGCTCGCAAATTGAAGTGTTTGCACATGTAACGTGTCAAATATTTGGCAGCATGTTACTAACCTTATTCATATGGATAAAAATAAACCAATCAGAAAAGAAATCTATCATACGTTATTTCGGTTATTTCTTCAGATTTCTGCTATGGATTTTATCGTTAATTACTGGATCAGTTTTCGTATGGCTATGGGTGGACAACGGCCCCACTGAAACTCTGGCCCCAAACTTCCTAGCCGCCTGTAAACCTCAGGGGCTTGATTTGCTTTGCAGTCCCGATAGTTATCCTGATGATTGGAACCCGGTTGTTTGGGTGACTTGCACAACACCTCCTGACATGTGGATTCCAGCCTTATCGAATTCGCTGCCCCCTTTAGTGGCAGTACAAGCTTTCCTGATGTTTGCAGCGGTCCTACAAATGATTTACTACTGTCAGTGGAAGGAGCTAGTGCAGCGGGTGGTGTCAGTTTGTAAGCTGGTTCACTTGGTAGTCTGTATATTCTTCGCCGGGTTAATTGTATCCAACCTCATCTCAGATAATGTTGCAAATTTCGACAAAGAATTTGTTTCTGGCTACCTCAAATGCTTCGTTATAGCTTGTGTGTGGTTAGCAGTGGATAGTTTTTGGCAGAAAACTAAAAAAGAATTGAAACTTCCACGTTACTGGAATGACCCCGCACCCCAAACTGGCCAAATCCCTACTAACCTGACACCTTTGTTCTTTCATCGAGAAACAGAAAATGTATATCAGAGCATTTACCCGTATCTGCCACCGGAATATGAATATCCCCCAAGTTACGAGGACTCGGTTACACGATATTAAAACGAGTTCGGTACAGCTACCAATTGAGATGCATACCTGTATGTCATTAAAAAATGTTATTATTGTCTGGATTTAAACGCAGGGTAGGGCCATCGAATTTGATCAAATATGTAAATTTCAAGTTGACTTCATTTGTTATTTCACTATTATTTTGTAGTTCAACGGATCACAATTTCTAGCTTTAATTTGACGCTTTAAATAATTTCCAACAAATGTCTAACTGGTTAACCTACCCAAACATGACGATCGTGACCAGAACTCCATGGGACCATGGTTCTATACTTCTACTGATGGTCGCAGGTTTCCGTAAGAAAAAACAGTCTTAATCTAGATCCTATAGATGGGCATCTAGCGCGGGAAATGCATAAGGTGTAAATGATTTCGTGTGAAATGAATCTTGAATGTAAAAAATCACTGAAATATGTAGCAGCAGCAGTATAGCGTTTTTAGTTTTTAAAATAATTTCTCGGTTGGCACAAATCCAAGTCAAGTAATTTTAATTTTTGACGATACAAATTACGAATTGTATAGCCTATTATGAACGATGTGGTAACCGGCAACCCTGTCTTTCCCCCAACGGCTACGCTGGGAAAGAAGGGGAGGCTGGGGACTGTGGGGAGAGACCGGGTGAGATTTCGCGCGGATTAGACGCATATGCTTAAGTGCGGTAGCTTATTTCAAGAATATTGCTAGTTTAAAGTCGAATTTAGTCATTTAACGAGTCAACGTTTACCGTCTTTTAGTTTTTCAAGCGGAGAGTCATCAAACTAAAATTCGAATTCACCACGATGAAATTCGCTCAAGTGAAAAATTTCGTTTTTACCAAATTGACCAAATTCTTATCGTCCAGAAAAAATGACGTCGTATTCCTGATGCTAATAGTCGCGTGGCTTTTTTTGCACTTGAATGTCAAGAAACCGGAAGATTTACCACCACCATCAGTCAAAGTAAAGTGCAACGACATCAATATTAACCATCCGATGGCATCACAGGCAATGTCCTCATGGAAATCATTCTTCGTTTTATTTGGATTGGCTTGGTTCTCAGCCCTGAGTATTGGTATTCCTTTAACGCACGAATTCAAACGCATTGGTAGAGGAACGACTTTTCTCAAGTTTTGCGATCGCTGTCTGCTATGGATCGTCTCAATATTTTTTGGATTTCTTTTCGTCTTCATTTGGACCACGAGAAACAGTACTTCTGAAACTCTGGCCCCAAACTTCCTAGCCGTTTGCCAACCTCATGGGCTTGATCTCCTTTGCAACCTCGACAGTCCACTCGATCGGGTTGTATCGGTGAATTGCACAACACCTCCTGAAATGTGGATTCCGGCCCTATCCAATTCGCTGCCCCTTTTAGCTACAATCCAAGCTTACCTGATGGTTTTAACATTTGCAATTTGTATACACTACTTTCGCTGGAAGACAATTTGGGGTAAAGTCAGTGGCCTCATCACGCAAGTCATCAATGTAGCGCTGACAGTGTGCACCGGATGCTTCATCATCTTCTGCAACAAGGCAAATTTCAACACAGATTTCGTTTTCGACTACGTCAAGAGCGCTGTTGTGGCTTGTGCGTGTATAGCGATCGATTATTATTGGTGCGAGACTGGAATTGAAGATCCAATACTTCCACGTTATTGGAATAACGTGCCGGGCTATGAAGAAGTCCTAATCGAAAACGAACAAATCCCTACAAACCCGATACCTTCGCGACACGAACCTCCAGCAGCAGCGACAACAGGAACAACTTCCGGAAATGAGGGCAATCCGCCACCGTACTCGAAGCTGCAACCTTCAAGAAATGAAGATCTACCGCCGGATTACGATAAATCGGCTTAACTTATCCGATATTAACGACAGTACGAGACTTCAATTGTAATTCATATATGCCATGAAAATTTCTACTCAGATTGAACTGTGTTTGGTATGTTCAAATAAAATTCTTTTCAACCTCAATTTTTATTTGTTGTATTTTTTATTATTATTTATTTTTAAATAATACGCAGTGCTCGAATCTATCGCTCATATGAGATATGACCAATATTGCGATGTATGTCGAACCGGCGTAACGCCAATCCAAATAAGAGGTCCAAATTCAAATTGAGATGAATCTACTGTAGTACATGATTAGCTTCGGTAACTTGGTAAAGAGACTTTCTATACAACTGATGCTGCTGACTGCATTTAACTTTGACCTATACGGCTCTGCTAGTCGCAGACTTTTGTAAGAAAATCTTGATTTTAAAAGCGTGGATATTACTTATTACATAAGAAGTAAATGATTTTTCGTGTTGAAGGATTTCTTTAATGTAAAAAATCACTGAAATAGCAACAAGTAAGCGTATTCAAATTAAAAACCATTTACAGGATGGTGGTGTCAAATTCAAGCCAAGTGTACTTTTGTCGATGCAAATTAAGAGTTATGTAATTATCGTAAGGTAGTCATTTCTTTTGAACATTATTCGTTAAATTGCAAGTTAACGAAAAATTAAATTTAAAATAATTTTGTCCAGTTAATTCTCCCCAAATCTACATTAAACTGCCAGTTCGACAACTGCGGAGCACCTTTCCGTCCACGAAGGGCATATATACGACCGCTAGATGAAGCGGATAATCATCAAACTAAAACTCGAATTCATTCACCATGACGAACTTCGATAAAGTGAAAAGCGCCTCTTCAGAATTGGCCAAATTCTGGTCGTCCAGAAAAGATTCGATCGTATTTCTGATGCTCCTGATTGTTTGGATTTTTTTGCTCTGTTTGGTCAAGAAACCTGACCATCAATCAGACACGGAGAATCGAGTTAAAGTAAATTGCAACGACAAAAGTTACATAAACTACCCGATGGCATCAGAAGGAGAAAGGATGATGTGGAAAGAAATTTGCCTTATTTTTGGACTAGTTTGGTCCTGTGTCATCAGTGCCGCATGTGCTTTGCGTGGATCCACCAAGAGAACAACCATCACGTCGTACGCACAACTTTGCTGTCGCGCTCTGCTTTGGATCGTCTCAATTTTTACTGGATCCGTTTTCGTCTGGCTGTGGGGTAACAATCGCTATTCCGAAACATTGGCTCCAAACTTCTTGGCCGCCTGCCGACCAATTGATTTTCGCTGCAGTCCCAACAGTCCTATGGTTTGGGTAACTTGCACAACACCTGCTGAAACATGGATTCCCGCCCTATCCAATTCGCTGCCCACATTAGCGGCAGTCCAAGTTTACCTGATGGCGATAACATTGGTCAACATGGTACGCTACTGGCGCTGGAAGATGGTGATGGATGCCAAGACTGACCGAGAGAATGACATAATCTTCTGGGGCCTGTTCACGCACGCCGTAAATCTAGCGGTTACGGTGGCCACTGGATGCTTGATCATCACTTGCAACGAAGCTAGTTTCAACATTGATTTCGTTTCCGGCTACTTCAAGAGCGTTATTGTTGCTTGTGTATGGGTAGTCGGGGAATATTATTGGAGTAATAGTGAAATTGAAGGTTCAACACTTCCACGCTATTGGAATGACGGTGAAGAAGTCCAACCTGGAAAAGGCCAACTCCCTAAAAACCCGATACCTTCGCCACAGACCCCTCCAGCGACAACAGGAACAACACCCGGAGGTAAGGACAAAGTTAGCAATCCGCCACTGTACCCGAAGCTGCAACCCGCTGCAACCGGTAAATGAAGATCCACCGAATCACGTCAAATAAGTTTCAGTAAAAACGATATTATTAACGAGTGGAGACTTTTCAATTGAGATTTGCCACTGAATATTTCTTCTCAGATCTAACTGTGTGCTGATACGTTCAAATAAAATTCTTTTCAACCTCAATTTCTATTTGTTGTATTTTTTTCGTATTTTTTATTATTATTATTTTAAATAATACGCAGAGCTCGAATCTATCGCTCATATGACTATAATACGAGCAACCTGAGCCCCGGTCAAATCCGGGGAACTTTGGTCTAGCGTAAAGTCGGACTCTTTTGCTATTCGCTTTTCTGTAGCTTAATCATCTGCCCGTAATATATTTTATCGGAAATCTGCCCAGTACCCTACTTAAAGATTATCACGGCGATGCTATAGACATCTGGTGGTGATGCTGGTTGTTGCGTCATCAAAGATTGCGTCATCACGGCGACGACATATGGTAGTGATTTGTTTGGGCATGTTTGGGCATGTTCCATTTTGGGGGAGGAGCCTGTGTTGACAAATTATGCGTGACATGAATAAGCCCCTCCCCCAAAAGCTTGTTCTTTTATTATATATGGATTCCGATGTAAGTCAAACCGGTGTAACACCAATCCAAACAGTTCTAAATTCAAATTTAGTTTAATCTACTGTACATGATTAGCTCCTTGGTAACTAAGTAACGAGACTTAATAATGTCTATATAACTGATGCTGCTGGTGCAGTTAACCTATACGGCATAAGACCAGCAAAGAACATTTTTATACGGCTCATCTGCTATAGTCGCAGGCTTTTGTAAGAAAAAAATCTTGATTTTAAAAGCGCGGATATTACATAAGAAGTAAATGATTTTTCGTGTTGAAGGATATCTAAAATGTAAAAAAAATCACTGAAATAGCAACAATCTGGCTAAAATTGAGCGTATTCAAATTAGAAACAAATTACAGGCTATCTAGTATATATACTGTTTAATTCAAGCCAAGTGTATTTTTGACGACGATACAAATTACGAGTTATGGGATTGTCGCAAGATAGTTATTTCTTTTGAACATTATTCGTTAAATTGTAAGTTAACGAAAAATCAATTTAAAAAATAATTTTGTCCAGTTAATTCCCCAAAAATCTGCAATAAATTGCCGGTTCGACAACTGCAGAGCAAGTTTCCGTCCACGGAGGCAATATAAACGACCGCTAGACGTAGCGGATTAATCATCAAATTAAAACTTGATTTCAAAATGACGAAATTCGCAAAAGTGAAAAATGCATTTTCAAAATCGACCAGATTCTTGTCGTCCAGAAAATATCTGGTAATATTCCTGATGCTCCTGATTGCGTGGATCTTTTTCCTTTGTTTTGCCAAGAAACCGGAAGTTCAATCAGACTTATTGAAGACAAAACCAGTCAAAGTAAAATGCAACGACCCAAACATCAATCATCCGATGGCATCACAGACTATGTCCTCATGGAAAGCATTTTTCATTTTATTTGGATTGGCTTGGTTCTTGACCCTGAGTATAGGAATTCGTTTAACCCACGAATTCAAACGCATTGGTAAAGGAACGACTTTTCTCAAGTGTTTCGTTCGCGCTCTGCTATGGATATTGACGTTATTCACTGGATCCCTTTACGTCGAGTTGTGTATGAACAACGGCCCCACTGAAAAATTAGCCCCAAACTTCCTAGCCGCCTGCAGACCTCGTGATCTTGACCTCCTTTGCAGTCCCGACAGCAGTCATCCTGAAGATTGGAACCCGGTTGTTTGGGTGACATGCACAACACCTCCTGACATGTGGATCCCAGCCCTATCCAATTCGCTGTCCATATTAGTGGCAGTCCAAGCTTACCTGATGGTGATGACAATTGTTAACGTTTGGTTCTACTTTTGCTGGAAGGGGATTTGGGGTAAAATCAGTTGCCTCCTCCTGCAAATTACCAATGTCGGACTTACGGTGGCCACCGCTTGCCTGATCATCTTCTGCAATGAAGTCAGTTTCAACATGAAATTCCTTGACGACTACGCATTGAGCTTTTTCATTGCTATGGTGGTGATATTGGTAGACTTTTATTTGTGTCTGGGTGGAGTTGAAGATCCAGAACTTCCACGTTACTGGAATGACGTGTTGAATAAGGAAATCATCCCCGAAAAAGGCCAACTCCCTACAAACCTGATACCTTCGCAATACGAGCTTGACAATAACAACTTGGCGACAACAGGACCCATAGCCGGAGATGACGACATCGATGCCAATCCACCACCGTACTCGAAGCTGCAACCATCAAGAAATGAAGATCCACCGCCGGATTATGATAAATCGTTTTCACTAATCCAATTATAACGAGTACGAGACTTCAACTAATAACCATATATGTCACTGAACATTTTTTTCTGGATTAATATCCATGTGTACTGGATCAAATAAAATTCTTTTCGATAGCTCATTTTCTATTTGTTGTTTAAAAATTAATTTATGATTGAAGACCTTTTATTTTCCGCTAAGTCAAAATTTTCAAATTGAAGTTAATCTACTGGATATATGATGAGTTACTTGGTTACTGGCTAGTCTCTTGATGGATCATTACCAGTAATCAGCTCCAACTCTCACGCCAGAATCCAGTTCACTTAACCCAGTTGGCTGGGCGCATGAAAGCCAATAGTCTAAAGTGACTAGCTGCTGGACGAGCCCAGTGTCCAGTTCTATATTTGTAGATCACGTACGCCTTTACATATGCATTTGTCACGCAAAAGAGGAAACCGAAACATATGGCGATGATGAGAGTACAGCCGGAGCAGAGCCTATATACAACCCCCGAAAGCCCTTTGAACGCAAACGCTGACCAACTATGATTGGCGCTATAAATATCAGCTGCCATCACTACCACAGCAGCAGTCGGTGTAAATATTTCGCCTTTGAGGATCGAATAAAAAATAAGACACACGGACTGACACGTCGTGTGTATTTTATAGCTCAGACATTAAAAGTAATAATAGAAATTTGAATGGTTGTTTTTTGAAAGTTGATATAGATCATCATAGGCTGGGGACAAATAGAGAGACTGAAATGTTCAGTAGTTGTCGAAAACACTGAGAGACTATCCTAAAAAATGTATAGGGGGGAAATTATGAGATTATATAATCAAAAAGGGGAAACAGAGAAAAAGTCGACAAGCGAAAAGATGGCGGGAAGTCGAGAGACATTTTTCAACTCTGTTTCCACGCGCCATCGTATATAATTAAATAATTTAGAAAAGGAGAGAAAAAAAATTGGATTTCTTTACAAGCAGTTGAGAGAAAATAATCAACACGCGCACTGGTGGGAAAATAAGTGTCGGGATTGCATGAAGCCGATTTTTAAAAAATGTGAACGCACAATATCAAAATCATGCGCCGGTAAATCAAATTATAGTAAATAAGGGAGAGAGATGTGGTTTTTGATTGGGTGTACAGTTGGGATAGTAGATGTGATTTGTTTCCAATTGATGTCGGCATTTTTTGAAGAAATTTGTTCCAACAGTTGAAAATATACGAGAGAGAGAGAGAGGACACACTTCAAGTCAAAGGGGGCATTCAAGGAAGAAAGGTTCAACCCAAATTCTTTTTTTGTTTAAATAATTCATAACAAATTAGAAGGTGTAATAAAATAGGTGACATAGTTTCCGCATTCCGTCTTCAGAGGGTCTCAAAGGCCGATGGAGTATGTATATAAACGGCTGACGTGTGGTGTTACATATTTATTTTTTATTTGTTCAATTTACCTTCTGGTTGACCCAAAATGAATTGGATGAAATATGGAAATTGTGCGGATTGTTCTCCATTCCTTCGATGTCCCAAGATCCTCTTCGTGGTAGTGTGCGCGCGACTGCTTTACATCTAATTCAAATTCATTCAAAAAATAAACACAAAAGAATTAAATCCCCCATTCAAATATTCCCGCTGAAAATTGAAAGGAGCAAAGCAAGAAACAAGTGAAGAATTAAATAATGTACGATGCACGAACGACATTATCCATTTGAAGCGCCAATTTTGAAATCAAATTGTTGGAGATAATTATAAGCAGAAATGAAGAAGAAGAAGAAGAACTTTTCTATCTTTAGACGGACAACGACAAGTCAATCGAACTACTATAATATAGAAAGAATAAAAGGAGCTGACGCCAAGTTATTAGACAACGGATATCCATCATGCAAACTGCTGGGGCTAGGAAAATGTATAGTTCCAGAAGTTTCGAAGTAGCAAAAAGTTATTTTTTTTCTTTTTTAGAAACGAAAAGAATATAACGATTAGACTTGTGTAAGATGATGACATTCACGAGCCAAAAGTGGCAGCTGCTTGACCTTATATATCCTACCCCCTTTTTACCAAGTCCCGAAATAAGCGCCAGAAAACTCATCACGGGTGTGTGTGTGTTTTTTTTCTTATTTTTGTAAGTTTTTCGCCGAGTTGGCACTTTTTGCAATGGCATTAAAGAAAAATCCCCATTTTACCCTTTTAAAAGATCACACACACCAAACGTAAACAATAAACACACACGCCATCAGTCCGGCAGCATCTTTTCTTTTGCGCCTGCGTGCTCCGAAATTTTCCCGAAATTGTCCGGTAAAACTTTTAAAAAATAAAAAAAGGAAAAAAAAACGGGCCAACGGAAAAAAGTAAAAAAATAGTAGACGAGTGTCTGTTGAAAGGTTTGTACGCGGGCACGTGTGGCAAGGCTCTAAAAGTAGTGCTGGGCCGGGCCAAAAAGTCGAGAAGATGATGGTTGGGTGAAACTTGTACGCGGTGAACGAACCGCAGCAACTGTGAGGTCTAAATTGGTGGTCCCGGTAACACCACTCTTCTCTGCCCGTCCGTTTTGGCGCTTGACGAGAAAAAATAAAAAAAATGTTTGACACAGAGAGGCCAGCAGCAGCAGCAGCGCTGGGCTTTTTAAAATTTAATTTTAGCTGATGGGGTTAGATGCCGACCGGTTTAGACCCGGTGACATTCGAAAGTGAAACATTTATATCGTCTGCCCGTCTGCCCGTGGACAACGGCGGTATATCAAAGGGTCCCAGCATATCCGACAGGCAAGAGACAAATGTTGAGCGGACGACAGGTAGCAGCTAGCCGCCCAGTCGCAAATAGATACACGAGAGAAAATAATAATAATAATAAGCCATGCGTCTTTTTTAAAAATTTTTAAAACAGATGCCCATGCTGAGAACTGCCATGGCCGCGCGGATTCGATGCAATTTGCTTTTTTTGTTTGTGTTGACGATGCGCTGATTTATGTGGTTTTGGGCGTGTTTTTTAATAATAATATCTACACACGAGACGAGCGACGACAGATAGCGACAGGCCAAGTTTTGTGTTGTGTCTGCGGGGATTTTTAATTTTTTGGCTTTTGAATTTATTTTTATTTTAAATTTTGTTGGCTACTGATGAAGAGACACATTGAAACTATGCTAGCATCTGGCTCGACTGGGAGATGTATATTATACCTGGACATCCGCTAATACGAAAACGCGATTTGGTGTGTGTGGGTGGGTGATGATTTTTGGTGAAGTGGCGCCGCGTGTGAAATTCGTTTCTTTTTTTTCGAATTGGCTTATTATTTAAAATGCCTGTAGGAAATTTCGTATTTAATACGAAAATAAATAATCAAATATGTAATTACATTTGTTGGTGGCTGGAATGTGTATATTATTGGTGTTCAAATGAATGAAACAAAATTCGGGTTATTATTATTATGTTAAGTTGGAAGAAGGATCTCTTACCCCTTCGTAGAGGAGCCAAAGGAGAGAGAGAAGCAGAATGATGACGACGTAGTTGATGATGAGCGATTTGGCGTGGGCGTGTTCTGGGTTATTCATTTTTCTATAACCTTCCTGGACGGATTTCGAAGCGCTCAATTCAAATGAGAGAGTTGGACAAACCCTGGACTTTTCCCTTTCACAAAAAAGGATCGGAGATGGAAGAGATTGAAGAACTTGTGTGTGCGCGCCAATGGACAAATGGCAACTGAAACGGATGGCCGAGAGTCGTCCGAGATGGTCGGAGGTTGAAGTTGATGTGCGACGCTCCTACCAACAGCTCCTGGATCACTATAGCGGCTGGTCGATTTTTTTTTCTCTTTTTTGACTTGTTAAGAGCGCCGTGAGCGGTCGGGAGGTGGTATACAGTTGGGTGGGAGGGTTATTGAGAAGGGCCAGTTTTGGCACGGGCTCACAAAGTCTCGTCTTAGATGTCGAGTGCGCCGTGTGGAAGGGGAGAAAAAATCTATTTAAACGACGCCAAAGTGTGTATAGCGCCGGAGCGGAAGAAAACGAGCGGAGAGAGAGCAGAAGGAACGCGCAGATAAATAGATGGGAGGCAGGAAGAAAAAAAAAGGAGTCGAAAGGTGAAGAGAAAAGAAAAAACTTGAACGTGTTTATTAAACCCGGGACCATTCCAAATGTGGACCAAAAGGGTAGCACAGCTATATACCGTTCGAGTAGTACAGCGTAGCGCCCTGGCATCTCTGTATGGATAACATATACTCTCTATAATAACACAAGCAGACCAAAAAAAAAGGGCGTGGTTCTCCTATATATAGTCATACGGGGAAAAATTCCCCAAATGAAAGATTTGAATTTTGGCGCTAAATAAATTTTTTTCAAATTTCTGTAATTATGCAGCACCTCAATTATTCGGTGCGTGTCTCTTGTATTTAAATTCCAATAATTATTAGGCGTTATTAAATTACATAAAGTTAAATTCCATTCAGTTTCGAAATTTAAAAAAAACAAAACAAAATTACAAGAAGGGAAATAAAGAGTTTTCACTATATGCCATCCCCCATGGTATACCAATCCATCATCACTTAACAATAAAATTCTGATATAACTAATAATAATAATAATAATTTGTTTGATTTTCTTTTTTCAAAAATGATATAAACCTCCATGATATAATCATCATATCTTATATAATCAACCGAGATTGTTCTTTTTTCTCTCTCCGTATAAATAAATATGAAATAAGAAGGAAGCGGATGACGTCGTCGGGGCTCTAAATAGAGTGGAGGAAAGAGACGGGCGCCAGGAGGAGGAGCAGGAGCGTGAGGACGGGCCACGAAGAAACGACGCCTCGGGACGACAACAACAACGACGACGACGACGATGCGTGTTGTTGTTGTTGTTGATTGTGTTGACGAGAGGACACGAATTCCGTCTCGTCGACGCTGCGCGGCTGCTCCGACTCCGCCACTCCGTCGCTGCGATCCAGCGCCTGTTCGGACGGCTCGTAATTGTTGTAAGTGGCCAGCGACGGATCGACTTTGGGCGTTGGCTGTTCGCACTCGATTTCGTGCTCGGTTCCGGGCTCGTAACTCAGACAATATCCCTGTCGAAAGAAATTGTATTTTTAAAATGTTTTGAATTTTAATTTTTTGCAATTCATTTCGTCAAATTTTACTTGGATCAATGGGCCGGCCATAGTGTCCAGGAATCCCCGTGTGAATGAAGCTGACCATTTTTAAAAATAGAATCGAATAATAGGCCATTAAAAAAAAGAAAGATAAATGGGACGAAGAATTCAGATAATAATAAATGGGGGGCTACTACACTGACCAGTTTGAACTCCGCACGTGCCGGCGACAACTGCTTGGGAGCACTTCATGTAATTCTGGAACGAACTATTTTTATATAGTCACAGACCACACGGGGCCAGGCGTGTCAAGTGCGTCGTTTCATTTATCAAAAATTAAAAAATACATAAAAGAAAAAGGTTTTACAAAAAAATTATTTTGATGGGTTTCTCATGAAATTGAAATAATAATAATAATAATAATAATAATACCAGCAGAGTTTTTTGGAATTCTCAACTGGGTCATCGACGACGGTGGGACCTGCGCCCAGAGTGGCTGCTGCCCCGTTGGCCTGGTTGTTGCTGCTGCTGCTGTGCTCCCGCACGTGACTCTGGTATTCAACGGCGCATCGCTCGTATCCCGACTGGACATCTCTCATGCAAGGAGCGTGCATCAAATATTCTAGTCAAAATATGAATATACAAACAGTTATATGCATAATTAGGTGCTTCATTATATTTTGTTGGAACGTGATGGAATTTCAACCTTTTTGGTAATCTTCGTCTTCACACAAATCGACAATGACCTGCTTGGTGCCGGCGTAGAGCATGTGGAAGAATTCACGGTGCTGGGCGTCCAGGCAGCGCGACGTGAAATTGTCGATGCATCTCAAACCGTCGATCAATTTCCTATTTTCAATTCAAATAATAAATTTTTGAAAATTTGGCGGGAAAAAACAAACAAATTTGAAATTAATAGATAATAATAAAAGATCATTTGAAAATGGGCGAAATAAAAACAAATAAAAATGTTTAAGGACTCGCATAAAAACGTGTGATGATCTTCACGGTCACGAGAGATGCGTGAAAATAAAAAACACAGCGCCCTCCCGCGTATAGCGTCCCAGCACTTGAGCGTGTGCTGTGGGCCGCGCGCTATTTTCGATATTTATAGACGCCAAAACAATTTGAGAGTGCGCAACCTCAAACAACAACAACACCATCGAATTTCTGGTGTTTTTTTTAAGTGTGTGTTGGGGAGACAGAAAGAAGAAAAAGCTAAGACAAATCTTGTGTGTGTTTTTCTCGACCATTTTTCTTCTGCGCCTTTTTGAAACGCAGCCAAAAGGAAAGTTTGGAGTGGCTAGAAAGTGAGAAGATTAAGCGGGATGGAAGACTCCCGCCGGGGCTGCAGTACGGACTTCTGGGACTAGCTCTCTAATGACTTCCGTCTGACTTGATCCACCTGATTCCCCCCCATCGTCGTCGTCGTCGCTATATGCCAAGCGAAACAGCCCAAAAGGGGCACCTTAGTTAGTGCGGACGGAACCCATTTTCTTCTTCTTCTTCTTCTGTTTTCACGCGCTGTTATTTGTCTTGTCCTTGCTCTTTGCTACGGTGCCATTGCGCGTGGGCAACACTTTGAAGGAAAACAAAAGCGCCAACAGCCAACAGCAACAATCAACGTGAAATTTGTCTTCTTATTCTTCTTCTTCTCCGGGGCTTGGAATAGAATAAGAGCGGCCGACACACAAATCAGGATCGTAATTCCATCAACCTGATTGCGCTACTGCTGTTGTTCACCTGTCTGAAACGTCCCGTTATCCAATTAATGCCTATCGTCGTTTAGTTTCACACCTTTTAGATATTAGTCAATTGCAACGATGCCAAGTTCGTTTTTCGGAACGAATCGGTTTGAAATTCCCCGGTTTCTTGTTACGTCAATGAACCCCAACAGCTGAAACGTTGAGAGTTTTGTACGTAGGCTATAATAGTAATATGTAATTGTATTTTCTTCTTTTTCCCTTGCGGATGAATCATTCTGATGTTGCCCTTCTTCTGATCACGTTTTTAGCTTCCGGACACTCGCACACACTGAATAAAAAATAAAAAAAGGACGACCCAGCCGGTTTTTTTTTGTGTTTACTCCCGTCTGAGAATGTGCGTCTGACGTCACGAATTCACGAGTTTAACCCAGCCGAAAAGGAAATGAATGACTTTGTAGATATATAAGAGTCGCGTAATCAAAAATAGACCATCTCAGATCAAAATATCACAAGATGAAATGAAATAAAAATGAAAAATAAAATAAAATCAAATAAAATAAGACTGACGGGCAGAGGGTGTTGAGCTCTTGCTGGGAGGCGGCGAAGCCGAGGTCTCGGTTGTTGGTCAGGACTTTGAGCGGGTCGGTGCACCGTGTCAGGGAATCCTGTTGGCACGAAGCTGCCCGTAATCCTAAGGCCGTATTAGCTGCTGCTGCCGTCATCATCCAGCAGTCAACACACAAATTGAAATTTTATTCAAAATCAAACCCCCAAAAAAGGAAAATCGACAAACGGCGCTGCATTGCTGATGGAGGACTCACCGTTGGCTGAAGCACACAAGACGACAACCGACAACAACACGCTCACGCTGGGTAGAAACAACATGTTGCCGGGCTATTATAAGATGTATAATAGCAAAGAGATATAAATATAATCACGCTTGCTTTGCTTTGCTTTGCTGCCGGAATAACACGCACACAAAAACACACTACGGATGGTCGAGCGAGCTCAAGGCAACCGGAGAGAAGAAATTTCAACGCACCAACGAAATTTTTGACCAGCCAAATATTACAAGAATTTTTGCTGTTGACGGGGGAGAAGAAGCTGTTAAAAGGACAAGAATAAAAACACGACCGATGGACACCGACGATCAGAAGCGACTGGACGAGGATGAGAACTGCACCCGGACAGGTATAGGTGCGCTCAGACGGGCATTAACAACCAGCGGGAAAATATCCAAACAGACGACCAGCAGTAAGAAAAGGAGGAGGAATTGTGGCATTTGCTGTGCAGTTGTTGCTCTTTTATTTTTTTCCAGCCCCGGCAGCAAGTCGAGCGTGATTGGAAAAAAAAAAAGAGGAGGAGGAATTTGAACGGGAGGAAGGTTTTTCTGGACAGCAGAACCACCGTAACACAACACACAAGGACGGCCAGCCCAGCAGCAGTAGACACACACACCGGGTGAATCTTTCCAAGCTGTGGCTTTTCGGGTGTAGTAGGGAGAGAAAGAAGAAAATATACAACAACAACAGCAACTAGAGTCGGGCCGGCGTGTTTGTGTGTAACACGGGCCGGCATGTAGGACGGTGCTGGTCTATAGCTGTACATGACGGGAAAAAAAGAAATACAAGACAAAACCAGAACACGCCAGGTGGTGAATGTAGCCCTCGACTCCTCTACGCATCGGATTCGAATGTTGGTCTAAACAAAAGAAACGGACCCCACGAGTCCCTTGTGTTATTGCGTGTAGACTTTTGTAATAGAGAAATTCCGATTTATTTCTTATATCTTTCCGTTTGAATAGAATGACGTAAAAATTAGATCAACTTGTATGCCCACATCGATATGGTATACTATATAGAAATAATCAATTTTGAATCGATCAGGAATTTTATTTGTTTGGCGGATTTTTCGAATGGGGTTACGCAACAGGACTTGGATATAGTGGAAGGGGTTGTTGCTTGTTGGTGATGTATATGAGATGCGCATATCGAACATGAGACCCAAAAATTGTTTGTTGTTTCATTTTTTCTCAGACGAAAGAAAAACAAAAATCCCCCGTTACTATGACAACGCGATCGACCCAACAGAAAAACCAAAAACTCGACCCGTTCACGCGCCAGGTGGCCGGGCGTGCGGACGGTGTACATAGCATTTCGAGTGTCCGCTGTTATATAGTAACCGTGTGTGTGTTCCAGTCGGCTACATTTTTGCTACAGTTTGATTCAGTTTTTCCTTCATTCTATTCAAATCATTTCGTTCGGTTGTTGTTGTTTTTTCCTCGTCAATCACGCTGGATGTGCTGGGACGGTCATCTGGCAGGAAGTTTTTCTTACTGGAACGTGACGACGCCAGAAACCCCTCTCTCTCTGATCGAGCTGGAACGGAGAGCCATAATGGATGAGGTACGGTGCGAGAGCTGGTCGATCGCCCGTCAATTGAACGCCCTCTACGAGTCGGTGGGCCACATTTGCGGCGTCCGTGTCACGGCGATAGACATCGGCCAGCAGCGGGATCATCTGGTGCGACCGACATTGCTGCTGCCACTGCCGACCGAAGACGACGATCGCCAACAGCTGCTGGAAGGATTGCGCCAACAGGACGGTCTCCTTCGTCAGCAGATTCGTGACCTCATTGCGAAATTGCCCATACGGACTCCCGCCGACCAGGTAGAGCGACTTGTGTTAAATGACGTCACAAAATGTAATAATATAATCCTCTTATTCGTTAAGTCCGGTCCTTTTAACGATCTCTTTAGCGTAGAAAGACAATTAGAGATGAGTAGGTTACAAGTTTAGACGCAACTGTCGTTGACTCATTGTTGAAATTTTTTAACGGGAGTCGATTTTTGATGGTCATCGTGATAATTTTGATTGAATCATAAAAACGGCGGATAACGTTCGTTAGCTACCGCGCCTTCTTGTTCTAATAAATCAGCAATTGGGTTATTTCTTTTGTATTAAATTGATGGCAGTCAGTAGTATTATATTTACAAGGCTGATCAAGTTATCGTCAATGTTCATTAGCTTCTTTTCTCAATCGTTACGAGTTCCATGAAATTCGGTTGATTTTCTTAAATGGACAAGTTATATAGGTGATACAATCTTTTAGGGTCATGGTTATGTAGTTAAAACCGGTTCTTTTAATTTTGAGTTTGTAGTTTCTTTTGCGACTCTCGGGATTTCCCAGTGTGTGTCCAGGAAAGAAAAAATAAAAATAAAACCGACGATAAAAGTTCCAAATTTTTCAATGGGTTAACGCACCGTTGGCCGTCGATGAATGAAAACGTTTAATGCGTCCATTTCCAGCAACTTGGTTTATGGATATATGTTGGAAACTGTGGCGGACATATTGTGCTGCTGGCCAGCAGCAATCAGTTAGGGAAATCGTGACGATGAAATTGTCTTGATTAAACGCCTGATAAAAGAGATGGCCAACGTCAGTTTGTTAAATAGTGGAATAACGAGCGCTGGATGAAATAATCAGGGCCCAGCTGATGGGCAATATAAATCATCTGGGTCCATCACTGAGCCATCGCAGCAGCAGGTCTATATATATAATATGTAACACCCACCATCACCACAAAGTCTATAACAACGAGGTCTGCTGCTGCTGGACGTGATTAACGTCGTCTCTTTTAATGATCCGGCAGGCGGTGACCAGTGGTGGAACGGCATCAGCAGCGCCGGCGGCCGAAGCGCTCCGCCATTTCCTCGTCTCCAACGGCGGCGAAACGGGCGGCTGGGACGCCCGGGATCACGGCCTTTTCCTCCAGTGGCGCTCCAGATTTAGAAACAATCGGCAGACCTTCGTTTCGGCCGTCTGCGACACGGTGCCAGGTGAGGATATATATGTAATGTATACACATCTCGGTTTTTCAATCACGGAACTTGATGCGTGAAATAATAATTACACCGGGAAATTCAAACGTGGTTATACCAATAATACCCCCCCCAAAAAAACGGGTTTTTTCTCGTGAATCTCTCACGCTGTGACGTCGACCCAACACTCGGGCGCGATGGATGGATGGTAAACCGTAAGCTACACGCATCCAGCAGCTGCCGTCCAGACCGAAAGTGACGTCCATTTCCTCTAAATAAAAATCAGCGTGACGAAAAAGAACAACCGGCCACAGTTGTGCCGATTTGACTCAATTTCTCTATTGGTGATGGACACACGTATACAATCAGTGAGAGATAATCACGCGCCATTGCCAAATCATTATTTAGCCGAAAAAAACGTTTTTTTGGGGGGGTTCTCTGAACGAATTGAATAGGAAAAACGGGAAATGACCGACAAGAATTCCAAAGTTGGTGGGGAATGATATGCGATATGCCCATCTCATTATCCCGTTATACACATGCGCGTGGAATCTAATCAGCAATGCGATTTACGGCCAACACATCGCGACACATGGCGTGTGAAAAAAGTGGCGTCCAATTTAGGAATCGAATTTTCTTTTTCTCTCCACTTAATTATTTAAAAAACCAAAATCAGAAAAAAGAAATTGACGTTGGCGGTTATTCGGTCGACAGGTAAGAACGCGGCCCAGGTGGAGGCCCACGAGAAGTGGTACCAGAATTTGCAGAGATTGCGTCGGGAGCAGCGACACGAGTTGGACGAATGGAAACGTCAAAAGAAATTGGCGGACGAGGAAGAGCGGAAATCGGCGTCGACGGAATTCCAGCAACTGCAAGAAAGCGACGCCTGGGTCGCCCAGTGGCGCCGCCAACGCGAAACTGTGCGCAAGAACCTCGACCGTTGGAAGGTGTGTAGCCCATCATTAGCGTGACTGTGATGGAACGACAGACGACTAAATGACATCATCAATATTAAATGTTTTATCTGAAATTATTTGGCAGGAAGAAAAAGCTTTAAAAGCGGCCGAAGAGCCGGGCAATGCGGACGAGTTGGCGGAGGAAGAGCGTAAGAAAGCGGAAGCTGAGCAACGCCGCCGGATGGATCAGCAATACCAGAAACTGGTGGCCTATTTGTGGCGGATGGAGCAAGAAACGGCCAAAGTGGCGGCGGAGACGGCTGACGAATATTTGGCCCGGCTGGCCAGGAAGGAGAAATCTCAGTCGGGCAACAGCCGAAACCTGCAGCTGATGGCCGAACAAAGACAGGAGCGTGACCGGCAATGGCTGGAGCAGCGACGCCGCCAGCTGTTGACTCGCCAACAACAACAACAACAACAGCAGCAGCCACCCAAAGTGGCGTCACTCAAACGGGCGGTGTCGGTGCCACGAGATCCGCAGCGTCTCCTCCGACCCACATCCGCATACATGGCCCGGCTACTACCTGCCCATAATGACGATGCTGTGCCGTCAGTCAAACAGCGGCCGGCCGAATCCTACATCCTGGACGTCCAGTCCAAGTCAGTCCATTTCCGGTTTATTCTTTTGTTTTTGAGAAAGTATCGCGCCATTTCATTTGAAAAAAGACAATTGAACACACAAATATATAAATTGTTCCATTGACTTGCTGGATGCACCCTGGGTTATATAATATTCTCACGTAATCAGCAGGCCGTAACATACATATAGCCTGGATTTGATCATTTTCTTTTATGGTTTAAAAGAAAAAAAAATGTCAAATCTCATCCTATTTGTCTCGCCCCTTTCTTCTACGGTGTTATCTTTCATTGGCCAGCTGCGCGTCATTTCGTCATCTTTCCTTCAGCTTTAACGGCCCATAACCCACTTCCTTATGGCGCACACACGTCACGTGACTTTTGAAAGGCACTATACTAAGCTGATTGTGGGTCATTAAAACAAAAGAGAGGGAAGACAAAAATATAGTTAGTACATCTCCAGTGTGGATTTATCCACATGCTAAAATGAGAGGCGACAGCATATGCGGCCGAAATAGACATGCCCAACGGGAGACGTATTTATAAGGCGGTCGGCACTAAACCGATTTTATTTGAAAGAATTAGTGGGGAATATAAAGATAATCCTAGATTCATGTTCCATATTTGTTGATTCGCTTTAGTTTATTTTTATTTGTGAAACTCAGAACGGTGCCGAGTTGGCGACAACTGTCAAGCCGATGACGTCATCACTGGAATGGAATCGCGTAATCATCACCCACCACCACCAACAGCAGATTTTTGGTTTGAAAATGTGTTTAGAAAATGGTTGTTGTTGTGTGTTGTTCAAAGTGTCGTGTCATGTGCTGTGTGTTGTCCAGGACAAATGTGTGTTGCCGACATCGTTTTTAAACATTTTCTTCTATTCGTTGATGATGTCCTTCGTGTGTTTGTGATGGTCGATGCAATGTTTCTTGGTGTGCGGATCGTCTCCATCTTCGTCGTCTTCCTGGATCAGATAAGAGGGCGGAGCCACCGAATGCGGCAGCGAGACGCAAGTGGGCGACGGAGCCCTCGACTCCAGGTCCAGATAATCTTTGAGAGCGTCCAGATAACCTGCATAGTAACATATTTTATTGGTTTTCCAACAAACAATTAAGACATTTCACATTTATTTTCTTCCGGTTCAACGTGGCCCAATTAGCCGAGTCTAATAAACCCCCCCGCTGATGTACATTATCGACTGTGAAATGTTTTCAATGGCCACTTAATGTCCGAAACGGCGTCGCCCGTTTCCAGTAATCAATTGCCTTGTTTTTTCTCGGGAGAGTTGGCAATGGCCAACGGGCAATTTTAACTGGCCGTCCAACGCCACAAATGTTTGAAACGGTGAGATATGTGCACGGTAGTACCTTTGACGCAATTCCATATCTTGCCATCCTTGAGGAGATTGGTGGCCGCTTCGATGTCGGGTGCCATGTAGCGATCCTTGTCCCAGGGGCGGACGACGGCCCGGACGGTCCGGTAGACTTCCTCCAGCGGCACGGTGGTCTTGAGCGGACGCAGGAATTCGATGGCCTGGCAAGCGGCGAGCAATTCGATGGCGATGACGCGCTCCACGTTGGCCACCACCTGCAGGGCCTTGCGGGCCGAGAATCCGCCCATCGAGACGTGATCCTCCGTTCCGGCGCTGGTCGACAGCGAATCGACGCTGCTGGGATGGCAGAGGACCTTGTTCTCAGAGACCAGGGAAGCGGCCGTGCAGTGGGCGATCATGAAGCCGGAATTGAGGCCGCCTTCGCGCACCAAAAAGGCCGGCAATTCGCTCAGCACCGGATTCACCAGCCGCTCGATCCGGCGCTCGCTCATCGACGCCAGTTCATGAACACCTTTTTTTTTTTTTAATTAAATAAATTTGGTTGACAATTGATTTAATTAACTTTGATTGGAAGAATAAAGTTATTTACCAATGGCAAGATAATCCAAGGCTTTGGCTGGATACTCTCCATGAAAATTACCAGCCGAGATAATCTATTGGTCATTTAATTGAATTAATGAATTAAACCTTAATTGGATTAAACATAATTTAGTTTATAATGAGTACCTCTCCGCGTTCGGGTAACACTAGAGGATTATCAGTGGCGCTGTTCATTTCCGTCTTGATAATGTTGTGAACAAAGTCGATGGTATCGTGAACGATTCCGTGAACCTAATTTTATAAAAATTACGAAATTAATTGGAATACCAGACGAATGAATTAAAATTAATTTGAATACTTGAGGGCAGCATCTCAAAGTATAGGCGTCCTGGACGCGGTCGCAGAAGCGATGACTTTCGGCTATGGCCGACGGATAAGCCTCCGAGTGGAGCAAGGATCGCAGGCGGCGGGCGACGTTGATTTGGCCGGGGTGCGGGCGGAGCTGGTGGACGTCACTGTCAAAGGCCCTGGACGAGCCCTTGAGAACCTCGAGCGAGAGAGCGGCCACCACGTCGGCCTGTTTGGCAATCAGCTCACATCTGTCGACCGCTTCGGCTCCAAGTGCCGTGATCATCTGCGTCCCGTTGATCAATGCCAATCCTTGTCAAAGTCAGAAATGAACAAAATGTGTCGTCGTCGTTAATTTTTGGTTTAAAAAACAAAACAACCAAATTTGACTATTTAACACAAAAAGAAGAGTCTCTCCATTGTTCGGACGGCCCAGATGACGACATCTGGACGTCATTTTCTTTTATTTTGTTGTTGGTTGGTTGGTTTCTTTTGCGGTGATGCGCCAAATCTTATTGCGGATTTGTTCTCGACATTTTTCAGTAGTTGATGTTATTATTATTACCTTCCTTGGCTCCCAGCTTAATCGGTTCCAGTCCATTGCTCTCCAGGCAGAGCTTGGCGTCCGTCCAACCGGTCCGATGGCTCCACATCTGTTTGTTTGGTTTAGTTATGCACAGTATATGTATATTATTGCAACAACTCTATCCTGGTGACGGATTCATGGACTAAAGAGAGAAAAACATTCTTTCGACGGGCAGTGGAACAGTTTCTATGAACGTCAGGTGGATTTTCGTTTGCTTTCCCCTGATTGATATTCAGCTGAGAAATGTGTCAAAAATCTCGTAGCGACAGAGTAAATCCTTTCAGACACTATTCTTTGACGAAGGATCCTGTCCATCAACAATAAGCAACAACTCAGAACTACAGAATTAGCGCAGCAGCAGCAGCAGCAGAGATCTAGGACATGGAACCGAAAATATGGGCGAGCAAAAAAAGTAACGACCCAACTCATTTTCTCTGCATGTCATTAAGGCGGCCAGGAGAATATGGGCCACAGCTGACTCATAATTCTCCAGTCAGAAAAACCTCCCCTATTTGCATATGTCTGTGAAATGGTGCTGGTAGTCATTTTTGAAAATAAGAATTTGAATCGCTTACCTTCCCTTCGCCGATCATACCGAGGGCCAGGTGGGACAATGGGGCCAAGTCTCCACTGGCCCCGACAGTTCCTTGTTCGGGCACCCAGGGCAGACAGGATCGATTGAAGGCGTTGATCACCTGGTTGAGTGTCTTGATGGAAATTCCCGAATAACCTTTGGCCAGCGTGTTGATCCGCAGGGCCATCAACATCCGAACGCGCTCCAGGGAAAGTGGTTGGCCCACTCCGGCCGAATGGGAGCGAATCAAATTCTCCTGCAACTCCTCCAACTTGTCCGGCGAGATGACGGTCCTGGCAAACTGAAAATTTCCAAATTTCAATTCAAAATTAAACGTCGTCATTAATCGCCGCAGGAATTTGAAAAATTTCTTTTACCTTGCCGAATCCGGTTGTAATTCCGTAGGCCACCTGGCGTTCGTTTAAAAATAGAAAGAAATGAGACAATCAGCTGCAAAGTTCTCGAACAAAGTCCATTATACACTCTGACTGCTGAAGAAGAAGATGTGCCAATAAATTCGTACAAGTTGGCCGGACTAGACGAAAGCTAAATCGGACCCAACTTGTTCTATTTTAAAATTTCAACCGGCTATTTTTGAACATAAAACAATAAAAAGCCTCTGAGTAGCAATTTTTTGGGCTACATTTCAAAAAGTAGAAGAAAAAAAGCCCCCCTTTTTTTTAAAAAAAGAAATGCTACCCCCGCTATTTTTTTATTAATAGTTATCCGTTAACCTTATTTTCTTTCAAAATGGCTTCGACGAGCTGGCGGCCGGCTATGACGCGATCTTCGGCGATCTTCCTCAGACGGATTTTCGTGTTTCCTTTGCTCAGCAACACCAACTGCTTGATGGTCAGATGGTAGCCGTCCAGAATGACGTCCGAGTCCGACGTCGTGCTCATTTGATCGTGAGCCGAAGAAGCGCCAACCTTGAGAGAGCTGGAGAGAACCAACGGATCGACGGAGAGCGTGTGATCGAAATGGCTGACGGATGGCGGGCCGATCGTTGTGGGTCCAATCGAATCCGGGACGTCGTTCTCCATCCTGACGTTAACAAAGTCGTTGTCGTCCAGCACGTCGACCACATTGTCCTCCGGGTCCAGCAGGACGCAACCGCCCGTTTTGCGGACCTCGACCATTCGCGGTTTGTTGTTGTTGGCGCTGGATGGCAACAGAACGTTGGCGCTGACTGGATGCAGCCGAACGTAGCGGCGGACCGCCTCCTCGGCCAGCCAACCCACCGTCACCTTACCTGCGAAAACAACAGTCGCCGTTAAAATAAGAAAACGGGGAGATTTCTGAGAAGAAGAAAGAACTGAATAATAGTCGTCCTTGGAGATTATTATCTCACAGGTGTATATTAGCATCATGTTTGTGTGCAGTGTGTGCGTAGAAGCTGGGAAAAGAGGTTTACGACTTTCAGCAGTTTATCGTCTGATTCTTTTTTCATCCTCAAGGGGTTTTTCTACATATGGACATTTTTAGTACCCAGAGACAAGGATGATACGGCCAAGTTGCATACGGCCGTCAAGGTTCTCAATGTTTTTGAATGTCCATTAAATAAAATTAATACATTTCCAACATAGAGATTTGAAGATGTTATGCAACTCTAGAATTATCAATCAATTATTTAACAGGTAATTCCCACTTGGTAAATTTTTGATTTTAATTTCTTTTAAAAGGTTTTCAAAATGGACAGAAAAATGAATTGAATTTTAGACTTACCATCTTTGCAAGGAACTTGTAGCCACTCGCCTCTGACTCTGGCGGAGATTTTCATCTTACGGATTGCAGAGGGGATGACGGAAGTATATTTCCGGAAAGTGGTGAAAGCGCTAGGGACCTGATCCAGGTGTGTGTACTTTTTTCTCGGGAAGGTATCGAAGATACGTCCAACTCGGTCAGAAGGTAAAGCAAAACTCGGTTCACATCTCCATGCCAAAACTTTGATATAGCAAAAGAGGATGGACGGCGACTTGGTGCTGGATCCGATTTACCTGTACAGGTAGTCTGACCCAGCCTCCCCGGTCCGTTTGCTCATCTCGAGGTCGAGCCCCAATGTTTATCCTTCGCCACAACTGCGCACATCTGCAAAAGAGGTCGAGGAATCATATGGGTTTGTTTTTATAACTTTTTAAATGTTTCCTTATTTTTTCAAAGTCGTAAATGAAATTCTTATTTACCTGCTTGATCAAATGGAGGGAACAAACGGGAATTGTGGCGACCTTCTTGTGACCTCAGGTTTCTTGACCTTGGCCAAAGACGGACCACATTTTCAGGTGCTACGTCTTTTCTTATTGCGCAGTTGGACATGTGTGGGAATCTCAGTAAGACATTCAACACATGTGGATGGTCCTCGGATGTTTTCATTTTCTGATTTCTTAACGGCTTCCTGTACGGATTTCGTGAAATATTTTTTTCTTTCTCTCTTTGATGGCGTTCAAATTATTTTCGGTTGAGAACAGCATGGCGTCAGTCCTATTGAGATAACAAAACAAAAAAAAAGAGCAAGGTAATGGTATAAACATTTAACTGAAACGCAGCACAAACAATACTAACCAAGTGTATCGAATTTAAGTTGGAAACGAAGGCTCGTTTAGACGCTTAGGATGTCTAATCGAATATTTTTTTAAAAAAAGAGCTCGGCTTTATATGAGGAAAATAGGCGATGTGTTTGCTGGTGATAAGAACCGGCTAGCCATGGCAGCGTGTAAGTGTTTTGATTTGATAATGAAGAATTTTTGGAAATTCCTAGAAATAACAAAAATGAAAATTCTTTGCAGAGCCCAGCGGGAGTGAGTAAAAGGGGCAACAGCATCAATAAACATCCAAGAAGAGTAAAGAGTGGTGGTGTGTTAGAGTCAAACTTTTTCTTTTCTTTTTTTTTTTCGATTTTGAACGGATGCCAGCTTCCGGGAGTTATGCTAGATTCAAATTTAGCCGCCCCGGCTGTTATTCACAGCACAAATAGACAGGGGCGACTATATATTTTGTTAAAGAAATATAATAAACGCCCCTTTTCCTTCTTTCCCTCTCTCTACTTCAACTTTTAGTTTGTTCAAAACAAACGAGAGTAAGAGCAACTGGCGTGAGCTGCATCTGACATTTTATTAGCAGTGTCTTTCATCGCGCAGCATTTTAAAAAAGTCATATACAGAACCCGGAGCGAGTCGTTTGCCGAGACTCGTTGGCTGTCCATCGCTGCTGTGCATTTGCTGCTGGAACAACAAACTGGGACAAGGCAACATGCTGTCCATCTTTACACTCCGGTTCTGCACGATTTTGTTTATTATCCAATGGAGCCGAGCCGTTCCAGGTAGTACAAACTGCATTTTTTTTTGTTTTCTTCTTCTTTCGGTCACGAAGGAGCTCACAGGAAAGGGCGCGTGACCTAATAATGAATTGGGGCTAACAAATTTTAATTACCGGAATCGACCAAATTGATTTCGCAACTCTTTTGAAATGTAAAACAAAAAACAAATCAGTTTCAGAGACGAGCGACCTGGCCGAATTGCGGGATAGCGTTTCCAAGCTGTGGAAAGCCCTCAGGGAATTGGAATCTGAAGTTCGTGAAAGTTTCGACATTCACGCCGCTATAGAAAATCACGAACACCAGGTCTAGTTCATTTACGATAATTGGTTCTCTAACGTTACATTACCCCATCTTCACGCCGTTTAGTTTCCTAAAGCTGCTAACAAGTATAAAAAAATATAACCACCCCCCAAACTTTTTCACAGGTACATCATCTGGGTCACGAGGATAATGGCCACGAGATCCACCATTCCGAACGGCATCTGAAGGTTTTTTCCCCCCCTTGCTGAGCTATAAATTTTATTTTAAGATTTTATTATCACGAACCAATCCTCCATTGAGTCCGTTCGCTATATTTCCTCATTTTTAGCATCTCGAGCAAGTCCACGGGCGAACGGTAGCCGGGCCAGCCGGCATTGAGCCCCATAAACCACACACTCCCGACGAAAAGGTTCTCAACTGCTATAAAAAAAAAAAAATAAATAAATTGGAACTTGTGGCAAAGATAATCTAATTGGAATACTTTCTCATTTTTACGAACACCGTAAAACAAAAACAGGAAGTCCTTCGCCACGAACACGAGTTCCATCACGCCAACGCGAGTTTCGAAACGGAGGAAGAACACAAAGCCCATCACGATGAAAAGATGTTGAAGCATTTGGAGCTGGACCACGGCCACGGAGAGCATAACGGAATCCACCACGGCAAAGTAATTAGTATACTAAAAATAGGATAAAATAATAATTATACCATTTGCTAATCAAATCTATACTTACCTCATCTCCAGATGAATAAGGAGATTGAGCATGAAATTGACGTTCATTTCATGTTGAGGAATCACGACGGACACGCTTCGCATCACAACGAAAATCTGCTTAAACATCTGGAAGATGACGACGGACATGGACCAGCAGCAGATCGGCCCAAGCCAGTAACGACGCCCAAACCACCCAGGGGCTCCAAGACTTATCAAGCAGTTTGCGAAATGAAGCCAAATAAGGCCCTGCAGAGGACTAAACACAACATCGTTGGCAAAGTCGCTTTCACTCAGACGACGGGTGGCCCTCTAAATGTTCACGTCAATCTCAGAGGATTGCGTACAAACGGGAAAAGTCTGCACGGATTGCACGTTCACGAGCTCGTCCCAGATGAGGATGGCAATTGCAACCAAGCTGGAGGACACTTCAACCCAACTAGCTCTGTTCACGGAGGACCAAAGTCTCGTACAAGGTATTCTTTTCTTTGTTTCCAGGATGACACGACGTGAAATCGCCATTGGTTACATCAACATTTTCCGCTTTAGGCACGTTGGAGATTTCGGGAACGTGGAAGCTATTGAAAATCAAGGTATTAACGCAATGTTTACCGATTCTCTCGCGACTCTGATGACTGGACCTAATTCCATTCTACATCGAACCCTTGTGGTAACTGAAATCTAAAATGGCGTATAATTTGAATAAAAACTTAAATCTGTTGTTACCTAAACAAAAATCTAGATCAAAGAGAAGGAGGATGATTTGGGACAAAATCGTGATACAGAGAGTCTAGCCAATGGCAATACTGGCCGCCGTTTGGCTTGTTGCATCATTCGAGCTGTTTGAGGAAGATTACTGAAAATTAAGGTGAATTACAAATTATTTCTACCTAATGGGAAACGGAGAAATTTGAGTTCACATTCGCTACTTAATTAGTGGCCTTTAATGCTTCTTCACGCCATTGCTGATCGGCATCTTTCACTCCTTCACAGCACCTTTAGGGTCGAAATATTTCTAAAAATTTTGAGTTTAAATACAAAGTTAAATGTTTAAGCGCATTTTTGTTCTCAAACCACCGAGTTTTAATTTTTTTTTGCAACAGAGAAGCGTTTTTTCTATCCTTCTACCCAAGGAACTCTGTAGACGACGAAGAAATGACTATGTATAGAATGCTATTACATGAGATGCAGCAAATTAAAACACAATTTGTAGCTCTAAATTCCTATAATGGACATTATGTTTTTGCTAGAACTTGAGATTTTAAATCTTCTTTTGAGGGTTCTTTGCTCTCTTCTTTGGGCAGCACTTCGTTTTCTTCGTCCTCCTCTCCTGATGGCTTATCATCGTTCCCATATAATGTAGGATAATTGGACATGCATTCTTGCATCGCCTTAAAGGATTCAAAGCAGTCACTGCCCTTGGGTTCAGCATCGCTAAGATAAAAACGAAATACATCATTTAGTAGGCCAAACAAATAAAGCAAACTGAAAATGCGTTATCACCTATAATGGAAGCAACTGAATGCTTCTCGGAAATCAACTCCACACGGACCGGTGGCCATTCCTCCTAAACACGGGCAGTCCCAGTTAATATCGCCATTTGGCAGCATAAGACCTGCTGGTTCATCTTCATCGGGGAAAGTGAGTGTGCTTGGTTTCTGCAAATCCTCGGGAGTTAAAAAGACAATTTTGTCTTTTCCTGCAGAATATTTAAAAAAAATGTTTAACGACATTTAAGGTATACATGACAGAAAGAGACTATCAAAGTACAGCTAAAGAGCACAGAAAATTAACCAGGGGCTATCACGTGCACAGAAAGAGTGGATAATGCCTCAGCCACTACTTCAACACAATATAAATAGGGGTCAAATGAGATATGCTACATTTAAGCTGTGTTTACTTGGAGTAGGTGTCAGATATTTTACATTTGCTTAAAGCACAAACAGCTCTCTCTGCCTCAGCTTCACAACAAATGTTGGTTTCTTTGATGGAGATTACATAACAATTTTTCACCGTTTGAAACATTGTCTAGTGTGCATATTCTTAGTGAGAAATCTAATAAAGATTAGCAAAAAAACAAGCATTTTTCAAAGAAAGCATTCTTAAATTCAATGAGATTCAGGGTTGTTCAAAATATGCATAGTTTTTAAGCTGCTAAGAAGAGTTAGGATTGGATCGAAGTGGGGCACTGATTTAATCAATCTGAGTTTTGATTCTCCAGTTTCTTTGCTAAGTACAATTTCCAAAACTCTATCAAGATTTAAAAAAATCTAACCAACAAGAACTTTTGTATCTAGTATCTACTTACAAATGTCGTTACTTTTGTGAATGGTTCAATTAGTCATTCGGTTATCTGAATTACCAGGGAGAATAAATAACAAACGTTATAATTTACCTTCTTCTTTGCAGTAAGACATTTTTCGTTTATGGCAGAAATTTAATATTCACAGAGAATATTCAAGAAAATTATAGGAAAAAAACCCGGAATACCGGCGAAATCTATATGTTCTCACGTGCTGAGCTGACGGCTAAAAGCTGTAAAAGTATTTTCGTCTGAAGTCACGCGATTTGAACGCCACCTGTGGACCAGAGGCTCAACTCGTATATAAACCATGTGACATTTTGCGTCGTCATTTTCCGACGGAGCCGGTTGAATCGCTTGAATGAAGGTGCACACTGAAATGCTTATCTTGATATTTCTTGAATGATGCAATCCAATTTATTGTGGAACGGTACAACAATTGGGAACTTCTGGACTAGACGACCGAGCTTAATTGTTTGGAACAGTAATTCTTGGGAAAAATGAGGAGAAATTTAGGAGAAAATCTCAGGGTCTAACTGTGTCAGCTAAATGATTTGTGCTAGAATGAACTGAATTTTGTTTTGTCTTTCTAGCTTTTTTCGCATGTACCTTCAAAAGTCGCCAACGCATAACGCATTGAAATTGTTGATTCCGTTAAGCTTAAGCCAGCTGTCATCTGTAAGGCGTCTCTAGTCGTCTGAATTGAAGCCGTTATATTTATAACACGCAATTGATGATCTCAAACTCGACGTTAATTTTCTGTTACAACAGTATGATGCAAATGCTCTAATCTTAACAGGAAAGGAATTTTGGTTTGTCTACAATCTCTTCGACGATAATTTCATATTTGGAGCAGGATATGGTAAAAAGAAAAGGTATCTATAGATGTCAAAATGTGTTGCGTTTATAAGGACACGTGTAGGCTTGTTGATAGAAGGGAGTGTAGAAAAAGCGGTCGGGTGGGGTTTATCCCTAAAGGTGGGAGTGGGACTTCCCATCCTCTTTTTCAGCGACAAATTCATGACCATATAAGGCAACGGAAAAGCAAGAACGAACGAACGGGGCAACGTAAATTCCAAGCAGAATTCACAAATACCAGACTTCGGCCCTAGGTTAACCGAAATGATGCGATCGTATCCATTGCCGTGGTTGTACGCCAGCGCCCCTAGTGTCGGCTGCAGCAACCCAATGTTTAATTAGCTTTAGCTGCCTGTTGATTATAAAATTAGCCTCAAATCATCTCTTGATTGATTCAAAAGCGATCCAGCTTGAATAGTTACCATATAAAATATCAAGTTGACTGTTATTTTCAAAATTTGTGATTTCATGTTAGGTGGCGCTTTTAGATCGAAAGTTGGGGTGGCGTCAGTTGCAGCGTTTCGGCCTTAATTTCTCGAAGCTCCCCACGCCGTAGCGACAACGTTGCAAGATCTAAAAAGTAGAAGGAAGAGGAAGGGACAGAGAAGGGCATAAAGGGAAGGCAAGCGTCTCATCACCACGTTATTGCTTGCGGTGCCGGCTCTGGTGTAACTTTGCTTTCTCCGGTAAAGGCCGAATTTTATTTCTTTACTTTTTTTTAAACATTGCTCGTTTTTAGTTTAATTTAATCGATAGAAAACGTGTGCCATTGCATCTAGTTTGTATTTTTGTGTTCGTAGAAGCGTGTCATAGTCTTTGTTGCGTCAAAATTCAAATTGTTTCACCCCACTCTGTAACCGGCGTCTCTGTGAGTAATACGCAGCCATACGCGAATCAATAGGGGTCCACACCCCTCGAGGAAAACGAAAAAATCCGTTGGGGGAATCGCCATTTTCTCCCATTGCCCTTGTGTGAGACCGGTGTTTCCTCTGTCGAAATTGTTTCGCTGTTTTCCTATTCCCATAGCCTTGCTAGAGATTATTAGTCCTTGGACTTTTGACAGTTTTAATGGTTTTGTTCATTGTTGCATTATCCAAGGTGATTGTTATCTCAGATCGACATTTAAGTACGTGGGTGCGGCGTCGCCCCTATCTTTTGACAAGCCGTCTGATAGTAGATATGATGCCATGAGCATTTCACAATGTCTGGCTTGGGCAATGACAGTTTTTGACAGATTGGATGAGTTGTCCTACTTGGCCTTTCGTAACTGATAAGAAATAGTTTAAAGTCTTTTCTTTTTGTAGCTTTATATAGTTGTACTGTTTTGTGAAATGAATGCTCATTGTGAATTTTTTTCTTTCGACAGACTAACCTTAACCTCCCAGCTCCAACATGTGTGACGATGAAGTAGCAGCATTGGTCGTTGACAACGGCTCTGGCATGTGCAAAGCTGGCTTTGCTGGCGACGATGCTCCCCGCGCCGTTTTCCCATCGATCGTCGGACGCCCCCGTCATCAGGGTGTCATGGTAAGATAATTAGATAATTAGTCCATCAAAAGCCAATGGTGTAATTCAATAAATATTTTGTCGAGTAGCATTGGGGGGGTTTATGAATATTGATCCATCACTGCTACACTGCATTCTCATCTTATTTTTCACTTTAAATCAATACCTCTGCAGTGGGAGGGGGGTTTTCAAAATCCTGACTAGTGGAAAAATGCTCATGCTTTTTATTTTTTGGTATTTAGGTCGGCATGGGCCAAAAGGACTCGTACGTGGGAGATGAGGCTCAATCCAAGCGTGGTATCCTCACTTTGAAGTACCCAATTGAGCACGGAATCGTCACCAACTGGGATGACATGGAAAAGATCTGGCATCACACTTTCTACAACGAGTTGCGTGTCGCCCCTGAGGAACACCCCGTCCTCTTGACCGAAGCTCCTCTTAACCCCAAGGCCAACCGCGAGAAGATGACTCAGGTTCGATCTTATTTTCTTGTTATTAAATCAATTAACCGAATTTACTAATAACAATTGTTTATTATTCTAGATCATGTTCGAGACCTTCAACACCCCGGCCATGTACGTCGCCATTCAGGCCGTACTTTCCCTGTACGCTTCTGGTCGTACTACTGGTATCGTGTTGGACTCTGGTGATGGTGTTTCCCACACTGTTCCAATTTACGAAGGTAATTTTTTTTTTTTCAATTGATCATGAAACAATGGAACACGAAATTCATGGCTTATTTGTTTGTTTTTTCTCATTCAAGGTTACGCTCTGCCCCATGCCATCCTCCGTTTGGACTTGGCTGGACGTGACTTGACCGATTACTTGATGAAGATTTTGACTGAACGCGGTTACTCCTTCACCACCACTGGTATGTTTTTAACAGCATTTTAAATGTATGTCAGTTTTATTAAATTTGTATTGTTTAATTTGCAGCCGAGCGTGAAATCGTTCGTGACATCAAGGAGAAGCTTTGCTATGTCGCTTTGGACTTTGAACAAGAGATGGCCACTGCTGCCTCCTCTACTTCATTGGAGAAGTCTTACGAACTCCCCGACGGTCAGGTCATCACCATTGGCAATGAGCGATTCCGTTGCCCAGAGGCCCTGTTCCAGCCTTCATTCTTGGGTATGGAGTCTTGCGGTCTGCATGAGACCACCTACAACTCGATCATGAAGTGCGACGTGGACATCCGTAAGGATCTGTACGCCAACACTGTCCTTTCCGGCGGCACCACCATGTACCCCGGCATTGCTGATCGTATGCAGAAGGAGATCACTGCTCTTGCTCCATCTACCATGAAGATCAAGATCATCGCCCCACCGGAGCGCAAATACTCCGTCTGGATCGGTGGCTCCATCTTGGCTTCTCTGTCCACTTTCCAACAGATGTGGATCTCGAAGCAAGAGTACGATGAGTCGGGCCCATCCATCGTCCATCGCAAATGCTTCTAAACCCATTCGTCACCAACATCACCACAGCCGATACTTTGTAGTCACCTGGCGCAATAAGGTGGTGAAGAGGCTGATGAATGAAAGAGGGGAGAGGAGGAGGAAGAAGAAGAATCAAGATAAAAAAATCCACCTGGTTTCACACGTGCTGTTTTTTTTCCTTTCAGTTTAAAAGCAGTTTCTTATAATTTTGTTTCCACACAAATTTTTTTTTTTTTCCAATCTCCAAACTCCTTTGTTTCCTTCATTTTGCGAGTAGTAGATTATCGTGACTTGGTGTGTTTGTTAGCTGTTGACGCCTACCTACCATCATTCCGAAAAAACTTTTTTTTTTTTCGTTCGATTTCCGTTTTTTTTTTTGGAACAAGATAACAAAAAAATTCCTCTAGCCATTCCCGCAAACAAGAGCCAGCCTCTTTGCGCGCAAGTCACTTTGAGGTGTGCGTGTGTCTGTGTGTATTTTTCCCCCTCCCGTTTGAGAGTTGTGATAATAAAACTCTCGAAAGTTCCAATTTCTCGTGTACTTGATATTTTTTTATTGGAAGAAATTTTAACTCCAGGAAGTGAAAGTCGAAACCTACTGAAGAAAATGGGAAAATTAATAATGAAATTATAGTTAGAAAGCATAGAGAGCCATCTAGGGGTCATGAGTGACACTGTGACAAATTATGAGAAGGCCGAGTTGCACGTGGTTCCTGTCTGAGAGGTAGTCGCTTTTCCCTTTTTAGTGTCCTCAAGTTCATTCTCAAAAAGATTTCTAATCACAATGGAATCATCTCTATGCTGTGTGTACGTGTGTGTTCCATTGAGAAAAAATGAAGCTGAGAGAGTCTGGCGACACTGACGAATAGCAGTCATAAAATGGGTTGAAGATCCTACCTGGTTTGCTTCTAACTCTTCTCAGTTGTTCTTTTCATTTTCTTTTTCTGCCCACCTGGAACAAATTGGCGGAGTGAAAGGGGGGATCTCAGGTAAGAAAAAGTAAAAAAAAGATAAATTTCTATGCACAGTTGTTGGGGAAAGACACACACACAATAGGTGACGTTTTCGAGGGGGAAAATAGGAAGCCAACCAACATGTTTTGGGGCTCAGTTGGCCCATTGCTTTTCAATTATCTTCTACATTCAAAGTTTTTAACTCTGATATGTCTATACATATCAATGTTTTTTTTTTTCTTTTCTTTCTCTGAGTTGTACACAGTAACGTGTGTGTGTGTCTGCTCTCTCCCGGGGTAGGTGGGTGTAAGGAAAACATCGGCAGATGTTACTGACCGTTGAATAAATATGTTTTTTTTTTTAAATCTTCACTCCCCTTTTTTCTAAGTCGAGAAAAAACATGGACAAAACTGCTTATTTTTTTTCTTCTTTAACCGGCTTATATAGCCCTGGGATTTTACTTGCAATGTGTTTTATTTCCCTTTTTTTCCCTAGTAGATTTGGTAATAATACACGATGTGAACGTCTATGTATTTTATATAAGAAAATAATTCATTCATTCGAATTTCAGATGTAGCAGAAGAAAGAAAAATGTTTTCCAGTCGAGTAAGTCCCGTCTGCTGATGGCTGTGATGGGTTTATCCCCAACGGAATTTTAATTCACAACAAGTTCTTTCCTTTTTTTTATCTCCTTGAAAACATTTATCGTTCTGTCTAATAGTTTATGTGGACCAAATAGGAAGATAAGACATGGAACTTATCAAGATGGAAAACAAAAAAAAAGCACTTGAACTTTTTCGTCCTGACTCGCCGCCCACTACAGTTTCTGCTGGTATCGCTCCCGATAACACACAAACAATCCTCCTGGAAATCAACACCATTATAGGAACCGTCTCTCAGCACCAGCATCGTCGCAGAGATAGGAAATGTACATATTTATACACTGGGTGGGCCGCCACCACCCATCTGTGCATCTGTGTGTGAGTATATAATTTCCCAATCATCGTTTCAAAGAGCACGTTCCATACGAGATAATAATGCGGGTGATAATTAATTTTGAATCGTAACGGGATCACAAAATCTCTGAAATAGATCTCAGGCGAAAGTTGGTTAGAAAAATATTTAGTTTTTCCCCCGGCCTTGGTATTTCTCGCTGTCCAATCAGTGGAGAATTTGAAACTAGCGCAGAGTTACTTTCATTCCCATGTTATGAGTTATTCCCGAATGAGGAAAAGAAGCCAAACGTGTTATTCGTGTCAACTCGAATAGTGTGTCGCTATATTCCTTGTTCTGATTAGAGCTTGTAGGCCATTGCGACTCTATTGGGTATTTGGTGTAGTTTCTGATATGCAAATTTTTCAGGAGAAAGACATGAAAATGTGTGGCGAAACTTTCACGTTTTCTGAGTTTGTTTCCACCTTAAAAATGCTAATGTGTGAGAAAATTCACGAAGGAAATTTTCATTCAATGAGAACATCATCATCTTTGGATCGTCACTAGAGAAGAGAAAGCGTTCGCACACCGGCAAAAGCCGGTGAGAGTGAAAGCCCCGAAACTTTTTTTTATTATTTTAATATTTTTACATTAGGACAATGATATTATACTTTACAGCATGTTGCTAATGATGATGGGCTAGCTCTGGATATAGTCGGCGTATCCAATGCTTGTGTCTACCTTTTGAGAATATTCGTCGGAAGTTATATACAGCGTCACGGAGGTATATTCAAATTGAAAGCAGATGTTTCTCTCTTTAGATAAAAAGAAACTGCCACGGCGGATAAAGAGAAATTGTTGACCGTGTCAAGTCGCGTAGGAATAATAAAAATAATAATAAAATACTTTTGTGATATTCTTCCCTTTCTCGTAGATGATGGGGGCAATCAACACCTGGGTGCTCATCATCAACCCCCCAGCTTCTGATTAGAGAAAAGGTGTCGACGGACTAATACAACACATGGTCTATAGCAGCTCGGCTGGCGGTTGATGAGAAACTTATGGTCCGTTTTCTTTTTCAACCGACACACGGCCAAATATTCTTTTCCCACGGAATGGCGACGGCCGTTCATCATCATTTGGAGATTTGACCCACAAATAGCCGCAGCTTTCGACAATATACGACCGACCACAATCAATGAAAATGACGAGACGCAAATCTCCTCCCAGGGAAATAAAACACAGGTAATAATAATATCTCGTTCTCTTTTTATTTAAGAAAAAAATAAGTCCCATAATGGTGTACTACTTTTACCAACCAGCTCCAGGGATGTTGGGATGGAAAATCTGCATATTTCTTTTTTTCCAGTCACAGGGAAAAGGTCATTCGATTTTTCAGGGCCTAGAATTAAAAGAGAAAAAAGCGGAAGTGATTAGACGTGATCCGTGGTGCAACCGCAAGCTGACATAATTGGTGGCCGAACGGTTCTTTCAAATTTTGTGTCTGCTTTCTCTTATACTATTATTCTTCTCTCCCCCACGAACGGGAAACGAGAGTCGGCAGTGTTTCGTCCAGTTCAACGGAAATGCTCGTCACTCATAATGTAACACACCGGGCAGCTGTGTGTGTTGTTTGACACACGCGCGCCGCGGATTGTTACGGACTAGTGAACCTTTTTCCAGGAGGGACCTTTTAATATATATTCTAAAATAAAATAGATATGTACAGCTGCCCTGCCCGAATTCAATGGCGTCTATCTCATTTTTCTTTTTAAATGTAGATTCCCACTGCGGTTGTTCGGGAGAAAAGCGAAATTGTTTTGTCATTTTTCCAGGGCCTTGAAAATGAAATCAATGCGAATTGCGTCAGAGTTTTTTTAAAAAGCCAATCGAGAAGAACGTCGTCGCCCAGGGTTTTTTTTTTCTTCTTGCGAGTCATTTCGTCATTTTCGACGAAGAAATGTGCTCAGTGTCTTACGACAGCTGAATACAATTCAAAATTGAAGAATAAAAAAGAAGAACCAAACTGTGGACGGTGGTCAGTGAACTTGTTTGTCGTTCTGGAACCACCGGAAAAGTAAAGTAAAAAAAAGAAAAAAGTAAAATTGTGCGTTCCATCATCGAGGCAAACGACCATTTCACACGCAGCTCGAAGCTTTGGCGATTTTCTTTTTATTTGGCGTGCCGTATGGACATATTGGAACTAAACACTCAGCGGCGCTTCCTCAGTGTAATCAGAGAACATCATCAATTTTTTATGACGTCAAACTTGCTTTCGATCCTCTCTGTGCAGTATAATCAGCTCTTTTTTTCGTTTAGTCAGATTTTGGGGGCTGTTTGGCTGAACAATCCAATTAGTCGGAGAGGTAGCCATTTTCTAATATGTGAGCTCTGCAGCCTATGAATGCGTCTTTTAGTGAGAGTCTCTCTACAGTCGAAAATGTTTCATCGATAGGGAAAGAGAAGAAGAAGAAAACCAGCCCGGACGCCATTGCCTTTTTCTTTTCTGGCCTTCTCAAAATGCCTCCGGCGGGTTGTTTAGCGGCGGTGGCGCTAGTGTCCTCCCCTTTTTTACTTCTTTCCCCCTCCCCACTCTTCTCTCTGGTCGACTCTCTGGGAAATTCACCAGTCAGGAGACGCGGCTCCGAGCCTCGAGTTGTGCTCCTCCATCGTCTCTTCCATTTTTCCATCAAAAGAAAAAGTTGCTTCTTGTTCTTCTCTACAAAACAAAAGAAACTTTGCTCGTGTGTTGTTTCTTCCGAGTGTGTGCTGCGCCATCACGATGTGTTGAAAATTATCGTTCGTTAACGTTTGCTAACGCGACTAAAAAGTGTTTTTATTCTCCAGTGTTCATACACACACGAGGATATTTGTCTCTTGTTTCGCTCACGATTTTGTGTGTGTGTGTGCTATCCATCGGAGAGAGGTATGACAAAGAGAGGGTTCTTTTTTATTGTACAGTCGTGGGTTAGCTCGGAGGCAAATGGACGCTCAGTTGTTGGGGCAGAGAGAAAGAAGAAAAGTTGAAAAAGAAGAGGCTGTTTCTCATCTACCTGCCAGTCGAAAAGAAAAAAAAATCTTTATTCTTTTCTTTTCGCTTGATTCTATATCGAATGCAACAGCGTATGTTGGATCGATAGCTTAGCTTTTCACTTTTTGGGGGGGGGAGCTTCGTAACTAAAAGACAAAAACTCTCTTTATCCCTTCATCCGTAAATTTTTTCCATCATTCTTTTGAAATTTTCCAATGGAGGGTTTGTTTTTTATTTGAACGTTATCAGACCGATTTTATTTTTTTACTTTCGTGTTCATGTATGCATAGAGATCCTTATAAACCTAAAAAAAAACCTCCCCGATGATGGATCAACTTTCCAACTTCCGACACTTGACTAGATCCCCTTCTTCCGGGTGTGGATGAATCGGTTTATCCAATAATCTGTCGTCTGCACACACCGTCCTTCTTTTTTATAAACGAATTTGGGAAGGATGGGGTTCATTTAAAATGGAGATTGGTATAGTTGTTGGGTTGGGTTTGTGTGTGCGGATCGATATCACTTGATGGAAAGGGCATGGATGGATATGCGGCCGGATAAGATCGCCCTAGTCCGTCATTGTTGCGCAGCTGGATCTGATCAATTTTGATTAATGTTTGTTTTTGCAGTTGATTGGGAGAGAAGGGGAATAAGTGTAGGACCAAAGCGACAGACATGGCGACCCTTCATTCCAGCTCGACGGGCGTCGTTGGTGCTTCCGGCGCCGCTGGGGGACGAACATCTGTCGTCCGGGCGCCGATCAGCGCCTCGCTGCCCAGCTTATTTGCCCGAACATTACCTACGCAGTCCAACCGACACCGACAGTCATCCCAACAACAGCCGGCCAGCCGTCCGACTCCAGCAGCAACCGACGTCCATCGAGGACGGCTCGTGTCGACCGAATGCCAGACGGAAATGGAGGATTCTGTCCAGCAAAACGTCAGGGTGGAAAACGCTCGAAATGAAACGTCGACAGGAGGAGGAGGAGCTGTGGTTGTATTATTGGATCCCAGCGGTCGCACCCGAAGTCGGCCCGTCTCCCAGTTGAGTGAGAGTGGACTGAGCGGAGTGGAGGAAGCCGTGACGGAGCTGGAACGAGGTCCACCACGGCGGAGGCGTCGCGAGAAGCGACGACATCGACGATCATCGCAGGTGCCGGCCCAACCGCTGCAGCAGCACGTCCAGCAAGCGCTGCACGATCAGACGGAATTGTCGGTGGATTCCCTGTCGGCCGCTCCGGTCTCGCCCAGCAACTCGGACCATCTGCCCGACATCCTCAACGCCCACATGCCTCCGCCGTACTCGACGCTTCCGCACAATAGCGAGCGCTGCATGGGCATGGGACCCATCCCCATCACGGCGTTGCCCGTCCCATTGTCCGTCGTTCCCATGGCCATCGGGCCGACGGCCGCTGGTGGTGGCTTATTGGTGCCTCCTTCCACCACCACAACTCCGGCCGTAGTGGTACCCGCCGGCGGAGGCAGCACATCACTTTTAGCCAGCAATAGTTTCACCTTGCCGCCAGCCGGTGGTCGACGGTAACATAAAATTCAATCACATTTTATGACGTATTCTTCTTCTTTTCGCCATTTTTATTTTTCATTCCCCAATGGATTGCGCCTCTGGCGGATCCGTTTCCGCTTTGACGACACAAACACACAGCCGATTTTGTATTTTTCTTCTTCATTCTGAGGGACGTGTACAGACCGCAAAAGTTTGGATGAGAAAACAACAACATTATTTTCTTGTTGTTGTTGTTGCCTATGGCGTCGTCTCCGCCGCCGCTTCTTGCGGTTGGTAGGGATGCACACACACACAAGGTTGACACCATTTTCTCTTTCTACTGTCCTTTGAGAGACTCAAGTCTCAAATAGTCAGAAGCGAAAAGCTCGTTCGCTTTCGCCTGCCACCAGAAAAAAAAAAAACAGTTCCGGCGCTGTTTGGTTTCCGCCGGATTTCAAGAGAAAACTACCATCACACACATAAAGCCAATTATGCAACTCTATAAAGCTCTTTCTTTTTTCTAATCTCTTTCACTCTCTGTGATGTCTATTGAAGCCTTAGACATTGATAGAAACATTCAATGGCCGTACAAATATCAAATATCTCATGTCATTTCTAATATTGTGTGTGTTTCGGGGGTTATGTATCGATTGGTGGGGTGCTCTGTCCGCCTATTTGAAAACGTTACAGCTGCAACCGTTTTTCGGGGTTGGAGTTTATAGTTGTTTCCTACTCGGTATGGCTCAACATCAAAACCTTGAACCTGAGACTCTACGCTGTTCCTTTTTTTGTCTGTTGTTGTTGTTGTTGTGGAGTTTGAAGTAAAAGAGAGACGCTCGCACTATAGGCACTAGAAGAAATCTTTTAGTGAGGCCGAATGGTTATACTAGATTCTTTTTCTTTGCCCGGAGTTATGGGCCTGTGACCTCAATTGGGTTCCGTTTGGTTAGAGCAAAGGCACGAAAAAAAGACACGGACGTCCTACATTGGCGTTCATCTGACATCGTCTCTGTGTGCCTGTGTTGTAGTCTTATAGCCACAACTGGAAGCGTTGGCAGCGTTCTGGCACGATGCCCGCTAACCTGATTTCCTCTCCCCCTATCTCTGCCCCTCAAGCTGTCCGTTGACATTTAGACTCTCTTTTCATATACCGAGTAAATATCTTCAAAATCCCAATTGCATTTGCGGACTAAATAATCATTGTGGACACACACACTCGCCCAAAACTGGAGAACATTCTTTTACCCCGAAAAATCTGTACAAAAGAAAGTGGCAGCTCCAGCCATAAGATCTTGTACTGGAGCATCCATTTTGGATATTGTTGGCAGTTCAATGAATAGGGTTCTCTTTTTTTCACCCCCCTCTCTCTTTCCAATATAATATTCTTCAACAATATAATATGATTCTTCTCCCCTCTTCTTCTTTCTCCCTTTTGTGTGTGGGAAACATTTCCAGCAGCAGCCCAGCAGCCCCCTTGTCTGATTTCCCTCAGACTTGTCCATGTGTTGTGTTATTGATCGACCCTTTTTCGAGGGGGGAGGTTTCTGCGCGCTCTCTAGCGGAATTCGTTGAGCTACTCTCTCTCGAACAAACCACCGATGGATGTGTGTGTTTGTTCTTCTTGCCCCACACACACGCTAAATATCACATCACATATAACGGGACTAGACAAAAAAAACTGCAGCTGTCTGGACCCGTGTGTGTGTGTGTCAATAGCGGGTCGCATGCAAATGCGCACACGACGACCCACATAACTCGAAAAAGGTGACCGACTTATTTGTTGTTTGGGTTGTTTTCTGTCGGTCGTCTCGTCAAAGTCACGGTCGGATTGTTTTTGGGTCCCGCTTTGGGCATTAGATAATATCTGCCGTGCTTTATTGTTTCGGGAGAGTGAAAGTCCCTCGGTGATTTCTCTCTGTGTAAATGACGTCGACTTTTTCTCAAGCAAGGTCGAGACATTTTTTGAAATTCCCGGTGCTCTACGGTTGATGTAGGTAGCCATCGGCCGGGTGGGGGTTGGGTGGGAGTCAACCCACTTGACGATTTTCACGGGTGAAATGCACGAAAGATTCTCTCGTCGTAATGAGTTTTCTCTCTCGTGTGTGCCTTTCCTGTGTCTAGAGTTTCCTTGGCATGTGAACCCGAACCAAGAAAATGTTTGGCAAGGAAAAAGTAACAAAAGGGAGAAAAATAAAATGGTAGAACCCGTCATTAAAGAAAAGCAAGAGGAACCGCAATGCTGTTACTTGTTTCTCACTCACTTTTTTCTCCGTTGTCTTTTTCATTCGACAAATGATCACACGACAACTAAATAAAAAAATTTATCCAAAACAGTTAGTCCACTCGTTTTTTCAAACCTGTAGAAAAAAACTGGCAAAAATAAAAGTTCAATGGCCGTTCCATGACTCAATGCCAAAGGCTCTTTTTTTTTACTTCTTTCAAGTCGCGTATAGTTTTTGTCGGTAACCTCATTCAACCGCCGACTATTGGGCGGGTATGATAACCTTATTCGGTTATTCTTTTTTTTTAATGTTCTATGTGATGAAGAAGAAGGGTTCTTTTTCATTATTACTTTGAAAAAATAACATCCCGAAGAACCCCGGCACGACTTAATTGCCACCACTGGTTTAGATTTTCACGGAGAAGGAGGTTCCGTCCCTTTTTTAGACATTATAACGGTACCCTGGGCAACCGACTGCAAAGATTCTATCCGGCGCCCACACAATTGCTACCCTGATTATCTCTATCCATCCTCTTTCCTTTTATTTTTAGTACTTGTCTTCACAACGAACCGAAAATAATAAATGTCAAATTTTGACTATTTCAGATCTCGTGGATCGATGTACGCCGGCGAAGAGAGCGGCAAATCGTGTTGCGGGGTGATGGTGACGCAAACGGTTTCCATCCGCTGGTTCATCGTCATGATCGCCTTCGTTGGCATCTGCTGCGCAGTTGTGGGAACAGTCCTCGGGGCCATGAGGTCTTCCGGACGGGAACACCTTACCGTTTCCCTCCTCATGATTGGTAAGTTGTTTTTATTTTGGCCCGTCTCTTATTGCAATCGCAACCCATCGATCAAACACACAACCAGTGTGTGTGTTGGGAAATAATATAATAATAATAGAAAAATAGAAACCCACAGAGAAAGACATAAAGAATTTCGGGCATTTTTTAAATGGGAAAGTTTTGAGTGAGAAACTTTCACTTTGGGGGACGGCGGCCATTATTGTGTGTGATGGGATCATTCGCCGAGAACCAGTTGAGCGGATCATCAATATTTGAGACTTTTTTTCTTTCTTTTTTATGGCCACATTTGCTCTCCAGTTGATTCGCTTTCATCTTCGACTCGTTTAACGTCGTCGGTTCGTTTCTGTTTATTTTTCTCAGTCGATGGCCCTTTCATAAGGAGCCGTCGAGTCGTCGCTTTTTGTTTTCAGCTATTGCGATCCGGTTGGATTTAGTCATCCGGTTAATTCATCCCGTCTAATGCCATCTGACGTATGGCGAGAAAAACAACCAAAAAATAAATTCAACGATAAGGAAAAAGAAAATTTCATCACGAATCTTTTCCCCCTCTCTTGGTAAAATTCTCGTTACGTGAAGGAAGAAAAACATTTGCATTTTGAAGGGGGGGGGGAGTTTAGACCGGTTCGCAACAGGCGTCGTGAGTGCGCATTGATTATCGATGCAGAGTAGAGGAGGCATTAACCGCTAGGAGCGTTTGTTTAGATAGCGGATCCTATGATGGAACAACAACAACATTTCCACTTGATTTGATGAACGGAAATGGGTCAAAGAGAAACTTTTTTTTCGGTTGTTTTGTTTGAACACGGAATTTTGTTTGTGTGTGCACAGGTGTGGGGATCGTGTTGATCACGGTCAGCACAATAGCGTGGAGGTTGACGTCACAAGACGCACCGTCGTGTCGGGCCATGATGGGATTGGGTGGATCGTCGATGACGGGCGCTGGTGGATTGCCCGTGGCGGAGAATGGCGAATGCGGAGGAGGAGGTGCCGGAGGATTGACTGGCGGGGCGGGAGTGGCCGAGCCCAGTGGACGTCGCTTCCTCTCGCGAATTCCGCCGACTTACGGGCGGCCGCACCATCCTTACGCCGCCATGATGTATCCGGAATTCCAGTACAGGCCGCCGCCACCTTCCTATCAGGCTTCCATGCAAGAGTACCGGCTCCGGCTCCTGCTGCTGGATCGAGACAGGCACCAACAGCAATTGCAACAACAGCAACAACAGCAGCAGCAACAACAACAACACAATACGCCTCTTAGTCGGGCGTGTGTGGCTGCCAGTAGCGTTCCAGTTGCGCCCGTTTCACCTCCGCCAACCTATCGGTCACAAGCCAACACCCTCCTAAGGTACGTAGTCTAAAAAATCTAAAAATTGAATTACAATTTGATATTCATCGATTTTTGATTTCCCGGTTGATTAGGCCGTCACTGCCGATCCGGGAGAGTGAAATTAGTCGTCCGCCCAGTTACCGATCGAGGAGTAGTGCCTCTACGGCCATCGAGGCCAGAAACAACCCCGAGTCGCAACAACAACATCAGCAGCAGCAGCAGCAGATGAGGGCGGAAGAGCAACAGCCGACTCCGTCGAGTTGTACCGAGGCATTAATTCACCATCAGGTGGCGATGGTGGAAGCCAAAATCAAAAGTGCCGCTCCGTCGTTTGTGGACGAGTCGCAGCCACAGCCGTCGAGCAAACGAGACAAGGACAACAACACAGTCACGATCGTGCAGACCAATTCGTCCAGTCAGGTGCTGGGCTGCCACAACAGCCAATCGCCCGTTTTGGTTACAGTCACAACTTCCCCAACTGTCCACCATCCGCCGTCGTCTTCCTCGTCGCCAACCGGCTCACAGAATCTCCAAGTTTTGGCACAGTTATGACACTAAATAGTGTCGTGTCGCAGTTATTCTTTTTTTTCTAAGTGTGTTACTATTCAATAAGAAAAATTACTGTTATGAAATTGTTCATGCTTCATAACATTCCCCCACTCCCTCCTTTTGTTTGTGTGTGTTGGATGGCGCGTATATACAAAAACCTTCCGGAAGGGCAAAAAAACACAAAAATTTGGACAGAGCCTAGCAGCTTCAAAAAAGTCATTGGAACTCCAAAAAAAACCAACACTCGACAAGACCACACATAAATCATCTGTTGACAAGTTCCTACGCGTCCTCTTTTATATATTATTATATGACATATTTCCCCCCCAAATCGGATCAATTTGTCATCCGAAGACAACTCAAAATGTTTTCAAATAATTTCTTCTTTTTCTTTTATTTCTGTTTTAACAGAAATATGTTTCACATTTACGCGGGGAGAAATTTTCTTTTCTAAATCGCATGCTAATGAATTAAAAAAAGAAATTTTTGTTTTTTCCTTAAAACAAAAAAAAAGGCTGAAAATGGAATGCCTCAGGGAATGCAGGATAACGCCTGTTTAGCTTTTACGGCCGTCATCATCATAACAACAAACATTTTTTAAAAACTTTTTTTTTTTGACAAAATGTCGTTTTGTTCGTTTTGTTTTGCCTCGTTGGAAATTTGTGTGTGAAGCAAAAGAAAGAAAAGTGGAAATCATGTACGTGGCTTATATCTGGCAGTGTCGTATTGATCCGCCTGCTTTTTTTATAATTTTGTGTTCTACCCCGGGCATTGGGGGGGGGCGCAATGACGTGTGTACAGTACACGGCTCTTCCCATTTTCTTCTTCCGGCGGATGGTTTTTTTTTTTTTAAAGGGGGAAAAAAGAAAAACACGCGCCATTATTTTCAATGCTGTTGTATAAAAATAGATGTTTCCTTCAATCTTCCAAGTCAACAAATTCTCTCCCTTTTTTTGTTCTTTTTTAATGGAATCCCTGTGTGTCTGTGTGTGTGTGCAAGAAAAAAAATACAACGTCGTTATTTGTCTCCTTAACGCAGTTTATAGTCTGTGTCGACGACGGCGATAACTGGTTTCGTTTTTGGAACGAGGATTATTAGAGGATACGTGTACTACTTGGGTAGGTCTAGTTTGGGAAACAGTATCTCCTAACGATCCTCGGGTGGTTTGTGCGTGTTCATCCACGATTCCATCTGATCCATCCATTGCGGAAGCGAGAAATCCAAATGGAGTTGATCGTGAATGCTGCGGTTCTTTCTCCTGAGAACCAATGGCGGGGCCAGGAGCTTGGCCAGGAGCACCAATGGGGTCAGGATAACGAAGAAAGTAGAAATGATGCCCAGGACGAGAAAAACGACCACCTCGGCTGTGGATTTCTGCGACATGACGTCGAACCATTTTCGTTCCAAACTGATTCCTGTGCGGAGCAAATGTGACAAAAATGTCGTTTGCTGTGTCAACTTCTTCACGTTCTCAGGGTAAGGAGTTGGCGAGCCGACTGTTCTCCTGACGCGAACTGCTGTTGAATTCTTCTGAAAAATGTTAAACGAACAAGTCACAATTTGAGTGTGGATTTTTTTTAAAAACTTGGATCAATGACCTTCTACGAACCAGTAGCAATCGGCCGTTTTAAATGTTACCTCGATTAACTCGGTGTCGTCTTGGCAAACAGTCCATGTCACGAACAAAATTAAAATGATTAAAAGTCGCATAGTGGGAAACGTAGAGACTGGTTCAAACTGTACACAACAGAAGGTGCAGGTCAAATGAGGTTGTCGAGTGAGGTTGGTGTGGTCCTGCTAAAGGTGGTGCAAGGTCGTTACTCCCAAGATAATTGCACTCGCCAAATTACCTTCCGAGTGAGTAACCTGAGGTCAAGGGATAATAGATTCAGGGAAACGGACCATTAAAGGGCGATTCCAAGAAAATCTTAAACGCTCACAGCAAATCAATCAAGGTAAAAATATGAGTTGAATGGGTTATCAGCAAATTTTTTTATATTTCCTTCGACCTCACACGACTGAAAAATCAGCATAAAATTAAGAGAAAGAAAAGGAAACTGAATCAACACTCTCCTCCCTTCCGCGAGTGTAAAAACTAGACATGGATAGATTTGCTCGTTAAATAACGCGCACTGCATAGAAGTGCGGGAACGAAACAATTCAAATGGTAATGGGAGATGGAGAATTATGGAGTTTATCGCTGAGAAAGACTACGGATATTTTCAAACCGTTGCTAGATGTGAAGCAAAAAGAAACAAAGAGAAAGGCATTTATGTACAGTGACGCTCATAATCTCTTCAATGTTCTCTTTTTGTCCTTGGCCACTGGTTTTTTCTTATCCGCCAAAACTGTGCGATCAGTAGCAGCTTTTTTCGATGCAGTAGGGCCTTCCGTTGGGCCGTTGTCTTCATTCAAGTGAGCATCCGCGTTCGACTTCAATCAAGGAATGAAAATGACATGTAAATACAGTAAGTTGGTAAATTTGGTTATATTTACCTGATTTTGACTAACTTTGGCATGAATTTCAGTCATCATTTTCGCTCTTTGAAAGTAATCTTCATAATGCTCTAATAAAAGCTTGCCAGCCTCTTCATTCAAAGCCGACTCTGCATTGGGGACGATTAGCAAACATTTGATAGTCTACAAAAGAGATTTTAGGTTAGTTGTGAAATAGAATCAAACTATTCAATAGTCTCACCAGAAATATGTGTTTGATACCCAGATCAGGCTTCCAATCTTTCTTCAAGGTGTTGACACAAATTTCGCCTTGTTGCGAGACATTGGGATGAAATATTTTGGTTAAAAAGAAGCCTTTCGGGGGACCAGAGGGGAAATCTTTTCCTAGCACTAATTTTACTCTAAAATGTCCACTAGCATATGGAGTACCAGCTGATTGTGGGGAAAATGATTTAAAATGATTTAATTTTGGGCTTTATCTTTAAATGAGAATTACTCTTACCAGGTCCATCAATAATGGCTTGAATATCAGATATGTCTTCTTCATTGAGAATAACTTTGATGCCTTCAGGTGGATCACTAATAAGCTGTTGAAGTTCCTTGCAAATTTGGCGACTAACTTGAGGTGCCAAGTTTTCAAACGAAACCTAGATTAAACGGTTCAAAATGGGCGCAACTTTAAAGTCTAAAATTGCAAGCTGTAACTCAATTTTCTAAAAACTTACTGAAGCCATGAGGGTTAAAAACAAAAGAGCAGAAATGTGATATGTTCACGAAACAGAAAACGGAAGAGTAAATTTGAAAAGAATTTTGATACGACCGTTAGAACGGTTAGAATTTGGACAATATCAGGAAATTTTAGCCTCAGAGTTCAGAGACAACAAGAATACAAGATGCACAACGTTGCCGAAATGGGTAACAATTAAAAAAAAGGAATTTAAAAAATCTATTTTTTTTAAATGAATAATGATTTTAAAATGTTTCGAGTTGGTTTCGATTCATGAAAAATCTGCGTTGAATTTCAAGTAATTCGCAACTTGCGCTTTTCACATTTTATTTTCAAGGTCCTTGTCAACGTTGCGTGTGAGTCATGAACCTTTCTCACATGCCATAATATTTATTCTATTTTTTTATACGTGCCGTCTCGGGCTTTTGGTTTCTTAAAACTGTCTAATATAATAGGTTTCAAAATGCCTGATATCCTTCTTGTATCCGACCAGGTGACTATTTTCGTTTGTTTGCAGCACACTAAACCCATTGTTTATGTTTTTCTGCCCAATTTCAGGAAAAGAGGATAAAATCTCTAAAACGGCGTATTGAAACCTGGCGTGTTTTTCTCGTTGCCTTGTATTCTGTCCTCATATGGACTGAATCCTGGTACCCTGCACCTATTGTTGGAACCATTAGTACTGTATTTCTGTAGGTTCTATATTTTTTAAAGTTTTTCCTGTGACATGATAAAGTTTCTGTTCCTTTATTAGGATGTACTGGTATTGGAATCCTCCAATCATCACCTCCATTTCTCTATTTTTTATGATGCTCAGTTTGATTGATTACAGTGTTCCTAGAATATGTAGTTGTATATCACAACCTCATCAATGGACAGCATCAAATGGTATATATTCTTCATCTCCCTTTATTCTTACTTGATCAAATGATACCTGATCATTTTTCCATAGAGAAAAAGTTTGAGATAATCTGTGAAACTCTGGTGAAAACTCAAGATAAAATTTACAACCAGATGACATATTTTATTGATCTCAAAAGGACAAATCCTAAAATGGTGATTTTTCTATCATTGATACAGTGCATAATAGATTTTGATATTTTTAAATGTAACCTGTTGTTATGTTTTATCTTCTAGTATTTCTTGTCACTCTTTTCATTCTGCAGTCTTTCAGCTTGGATCGGTTACACAGTCAACAACTGGCTCATTTGTTTTATTCTCGGTATATAATAATACTATTAGTTAAAACTATTTAGTATTCTGAATTGTAATCAGCATTTTAATTGTTATATAGTCACACTCGTCTCATTGTATCCCGGCGTCAAACACAACGAAGTACTATCAAAATTTCTGTCGATATTCCTACACCGAGTCACCAATGGCATCCGATCGTATACAGAAAAGGATTCTGTTAAAAATAAGTAAATGGGAACTTGATGAGTCTCAAAGTCAGAGTTTGTGTCTCTACTATCTTAGGTTTTTAAATCACGATTGGGGCTTTTTAAATGGTGGCATACTAGTCTTTAATTTCTGTGCTTGAAGGTTCAATCCAGATATAATTCTCTTTGTTCGTTTAGTTTTCTAATTTTCAAACTGGAGCAACGAACCTTAAAATTCCGTGATTTTGAAGTACTTAAATTATTATGATGTACGTTTAGAAATTGTACATTTTAGTAAAATTTGCCTCACAGAACTTTGAAAGGGGAGAGGAGTAAGGAGATATCCTGAAAGGGTTTTCCGTATTACTCTGACTCTTTCTCAATTTTTTTTTCTTTATTACACTAATTTAATGATGACATTGAAAAACTCAAAAGTAGGATCATTATCCTACTAGGATTAAATGAAAAGAGCAACTGAACAAAACATCTTTGTATTATTAATCAAAATATACGAATCATTTGATGTGTTGAAAACGGTCCTTTATTTTTAGAACAACATCACACACCACATAATCCAGGTATGTAACGATAACTACTGTTTACAAACGAAAACGACGTTGTTCACCTTCCTAAATTAATGAACTTTCTATTTTTTAATGATACCTGATGTTAGGTTATTACTAAAATCGGTCGTATGCAGAAATACTATTGTCACTGATCGAGAACTGTTCCGTTAGTTTCAGCTTCATTCAGGATCATCAACGCTTCAATGAGAAGGTTTCGAAGTGGAGGGTTTTCAATCGAGGTTTGAGACATGTTCGGATGGTCGTTGTTTGTTTCCGATGTTTTCCTTGAAGGATTCAAAGACAGATAGGTACTGCGGATTGATGCGTCATCATCATACCAACGAGAAGGAAAATCATTCTTTGTTTCTGATGTTTTTCTTGAAGGATTTGCAGACAGATAGACACTGGGAAGGGACACGTTATCATCAGCATTTGCGGATCCAGTCTGGGCGTTACCAAATGATAGCCAAGGATAGGAGCCATCGTTTTGAGTGTAGGTATCAATTATATCTTTAGCGGAAACGGGAGATTGCTCAGATTGACGACGTCCTCCTAATTCCCATCTAGGAATGGATTCAGTTACATCGGGGTTGTAATTCACAACTGATTGTTGTTGTTGCAGGACCAATCCGCTTCCGGATTGGAAAGCCGTTACAAAATCGGTAAGAGAAGAACGCTTACGTTCAGGGTTAGTCAATGCTTTTCCCATGGAATCCGTGAAGTGATGGGCAAAATCGAATACCGTCTGAAGGGAAAGAAAAATTAATTGAAATCTTATTTGCTGCAAGTCTAACTATAAAAATATAGACCTACTTTGGATTTGAGAGCAATAAATTCGTTTGATGAATTTTGTCCAGAATGACTAAGTTGCAACGTATTGTTGGAAAATGAACGTACAACTCGCCGCACTTCTTTCGCTTGCACAGCGAGTGCATGGCTCGTTTTCTCCCACTTTTCCCTAACATTTTTAGACTAAAAAAAAACAATCAATTCAAGCATTCGTAACATTACTTCTGTTCTTAAAATAATTTTTTTCTTTTCTTACCTTTAGAGCCTTAGTGATGAAATTGATGACAATCGCCCAATACGCAATGCCCAGCGTAACCCAGATAATCCAGGAAATTCGGTACAGCCACAACAGCTTGCCATTCGTTTGCTGAGCTAATAAAAATCAAATGAATACTCAATGAGTTGCATCCATTCTTGAAATTCTCAAACAAATGTTTGTGCCTCACCCGCAACAATGTCTCCAAATCCGACCGATGTGAGTGTCAAAAAGGAAAAATATGTTGCATCCAAGTAAGACCAGCCCTGTAGGAATCGTTATATAACAATGAATCAATTCATCAATGCATACTCAATTTTCTATTGGCACCTCTATAAAAACGAATATTGCGGACGGAAAGAAGATGAAGACAGCCAATCCCGGAATAAGAAAGAAGATGGCTGCGATAAAGATGCTTTGCCGCTTATCGTCATTTTTCTTTTTATTCTGTCGGCGTTCGTACAAGTACAAAAACATGTTGCTGAAGTAGTCGCTAGTCGAAGCGAGGAACACTACGCATATCGGGATCCCGACGAATCCGTAAAATATGCAAAATATTTTCCCCCAATCGCTTTTTGGACTGAACGAATTCAACAATTAAATTATGTTGAACGCGTCCATTTCTTCCAACGTGATTAATACCTAAAATTTCCGTAGCCTAAAAAAAATTATAAAAATTGGAATGGTCAACACATTTTTAGCAAAAAGTATCAAGAACAAAAGAAAAAATAAATCGTCGTTTGTATGCGTATAGGTTGGGTGTGCAATTGTGCATACTAATTTAGATGCCAAATATATTTAGAAAGACTGTACAAGATCCGACTCGTTCACGGCCAGATTGTTCAGTTTTTTTTTCTATTAAGTGGGTTCCGCTTAGAAAAACCGGTAAGAATCAGCCCTCAAATAATATTTGAATAATTATGCAATACGTTTTGCCTTAATGGCACATTGCGCGCGTGCTCTGAGTAGACTAATAGGCAGATTTTATGAGAAAACCGGTCAGATTCAGTAGGCTAAAATATTACTTTGGCGACGAAAACAAAGGCCGAACAAAGGTCGAAAGAAAGAACGAGATTTTAACGCAACATTAGGATTACTAAAAAGATTTGTCGCTTAAAGATTCGCAGCCGTCTATGTGATTTGTTTACATAAAAATCTAATTTAAGTCACGTACTGATTATTTTTATTACTTTTTCACTAGACGGCGAAGTTCTCTTTTGATTATTAATCATTTTCCGCTTTAGATAAAGACCTGATCTTACAGGTTGTTACTAGAAGAAATTATAGAAATACTTTGGGGTAGAAACATGAGCAATGAATCCAAGAATCAAAAGAGTAAAATTAAATTTTCGATTACCGATAGTGGTGAGAATGTTCATGCACAGAAAGAGAGCGCTTGAAAACTCCCAGGCGACATCTCCAGTATCGTTCACATCAGTGACATTTTCCAACTTCACAGTCAGGTTGTTGCAAGATTCTCTGACCACCCCGAACCATATTTCAAAATGGTCGTTTTCATAATTCGCGCCGCCTCTACTGACTGATGCGGAATATTCAACTGATAATCATAATTTAAAAATCTTTTAATTAAAAATAAGCACCCCCAAGAGCTTTGAAGACAAATAATTTGTGCGTACCTGAATTCATCAGATGCTGACAGAAACTGATGTTTATTGTCATCGCTGAAATATCAGTATTAAAAAAAGTATAGGCTAGAATAATAATTTGTAATTTCTTCTTTTAGTATTTTACGCTTTGAAGGATAGGACAAAATCCCAACCAATCAAAACACATAAAACATTATGGTTAGCTTCTAAAGAAATTATAATTACGTACATCATTGACTATGTTAATAAAAGAAACCAGGAAAGCGTATAATTAAAAATGAGCTAGGCTATAATAGGTTAATTGGAAATTTTGGAAGTATAATAATTAAACAAGAAAACATTTCGCCCGTTTGTTTTTACGTTTTTCCACTGGTGGGAGGTGGTACATTGGATTTTCGATGTAGTAATAAACCAGTCCTCCTGCTACTAAGTAGAACCAAAATCCAACATGAATAGTTAGCGAGCTTTTCCATCCCATCTTGGAAATTCAGCTGATGCTCCGTCGGATGAACTTCAATTGCTGTTTGCAGATAAATTACAAATAACTGTCAGTGAGAGGCATCAGTTTGGCTATACCGTGAAGACACAGTTACTCCATGCAGGTAAGCCACGTAGGCTTCAGAGAAGTGTCGGTGGTTGACTGAAAATATCAGCAGCTTTGCGTTTCATAGAAAAGTGGCTTTCATCACAAACGACATATCCCGAATGCCAACCAGATTAGTTGGAAGTGTCCTAGTCGCATATCAATACGTGTCCGGACTGAATATTTTCGTTTCTTATTTTCGATGGATAAAAGTTGAGTGTTATTCATTAGGAAAACCTTGTATCCCGAAAATAGAGCAAATAGTTTAAAGAAATAGCTAGAAATCTCTCAACCAAGATTATTTATATTTGTTTCAAATTATTATTGCGGAATGTGCCATTTTATATATTATAAACTTGTTGGACGACTTTCTTGATTTATTCTTACATCCCGTCAACATCAATCAACGTAGCGTGTCCAGTTTCTGCCCGGATTACACCGCTCCAGTGTTGTTCAGATTTTTCGAATTGAAGCGGCTTCAGCAACTTTAAAGTAAATGTTATAATCATGTCCGCTAGATGGCATCTGTTTTATCGTGACCTATTCGATTTCATCATTCCTGATATTCTTCATGATTCCATGACTTTTCGTAATTAAAGCTATAATGCTATTATTACTTTAGTTAAAGATAAATGAGAGTTGGTGTGCTGGTATATCAATTCTTATCCAGAATTGTTCCGTTAGTTTCAGCTTCATTCAGGATCAGTAACGCTTCAATGAGAAGTCCCCGAAGAAGAGGATTTAAAGAAAAATAGAAAATGGGGATGGACACATTATCATCGTTATTTCTTGAATCTGTAACCCTAATGGTAGGCGGGGCGTTAAAGGAAGATGGCCAAGAAGACCACCCATCATTTTGTGTTGAGGTTTCAACCTCATCGTGTTCAGCGGGGGGCTGAACGGCATCGGATTGTTGGTGCGGATCTAATCCGGAAGCGGATTCGAAGGCCGTTCCGAAATAGGCAGGAGAATAAATCTTACGTTTCGGCAAACTGCTGGGGGTAGTTGGATTCATTTCTGATTGTGACGGTATGAGATTGATAAGAGAAAGGCTCCTACGTCCACCTAAAACGGGGGTTGACGGACATATAACCAGATCTTGTTGGTGTTGGTCTAGTCCGTGGCCAGAAGCGGATCTGAAAGCTTTGGCCATATCGGCCAGAGAAAGACTCTTCCGTTCAGCTAAAACGGGGGAATGTTGATCCATAAATTGTTGGTGGTGTAGTTGTTTGTCTGATTCGCTTCCAGGAAAGGATTTCAGGACCGCCGCATTATCGGTAGCAAAGGAAAGTTGCTTACGTTTAGTTAAATCAGGGGTAGGTGGATCCGCAACTGATTGTCGTTGTTTTAGCTCTGATCCCGTTTTAGCAGCGGGAGCGGTTTCGAAAGCCGAGACGATATCGGCAAGACACTTAATACGTTCAGGTTCAGTCAATGATTTCCCCAAGGAATCCGTGAAATGTAAAGCGAAGTCAAATGCAGACTGAAGGGGGACAAAAAGAACGATTACATTTCTTGCAGGTAATAACTCAGCACTAATGATTATTTATAGGTTCCAATAGACGTACTTTGGTTTTGAGAGCAGTGAACAGACTGTCGTTTTGTCCAACAGATTTCAGTGTACTGCTCGAAAGTGTGCGAGTAAGACGGATAACTACTCGCCGTATTTCTTGCGCTTGTGCCGAGAGTGCCTTGCTCGTTTTTGTCCATTTTTCCCTTAATTTTTTTGACTGATTAACAAATAAAATTTCATGAGTCTATAAGTAATATAGTAATATCTCAGCTATCGTTTTTTTTTAAGTAATCTTATTACCTTTAAAGCCTTGGTGATGAAATTAATGACAATCGCCCAATACGCAATGCCCAGCGTAACCCAGATAATCCAAGAAATTCGGTACAGCCACAACAGCTTGCCATTCGTTTGCTGAGCTAATAAAAATCAAATGAATACTCAATGAGTTGCATCCATTCTTGAAATTCTCAAAACAAATGTTTGTGCCTCACCTGCAATAATGTCTCCAAATCCCACAGTTGTGAGTGTTATAAAGCAAAAATATGTTGCATCCAAGTAAGACCAGCCCTTTGATGGAAACGACGGTAATCAATTTAACACGGTACATATTTTCTTATGGCTAAAAAAAAATACTTCAATGACAACGAATAATGCGGCTGGAAAGAAGATGAAGACAGCCAATCCGGGAATAAGAAAGATGATGGCTGCTATAAAAATACTGCGTTGCTTATTGTCGTTTTTCTGCTTTTTCTGTCGGCGTTCGTACAAGTACAAAAACATGTTGCTGAAATAGTCGCTAGTCGAAGCGAGGACTACTCCGCATATCGGGATTCCGACAAAGCCGTAAAAGATGCAAAATATTTTCCCCCAATTGCTTTTTGGACTGAATTAATGGTTTTTAATATGATTTTTTTTGAATTTAAGAATAATTCTTTGAAAGTGTGATGAATACCTGTAAGCTCCGTAACCTAAAAATTGAAAATTTTGAATTGTCAGCAAATTAAGAAATACATTTTGATAAAAAAGCGCAATATAAAACATGCACACATACACATTTATAGACGAAGAATATGAGCTACACTAGGAAAGACTGTCCAAAAGCCGATTTGAACCCCTTTCTGCACCCATGTCAATAGATTGCTTAAACAGCAGTTATTCTAGGCGGAACCTACTAGAAACGGTGAGCTTCAAATAAATTTTGAAATATTATTCAATACTTATAAGCTTGCGCGCGGGTGTGAGTAGGATAAGAGTCGGATTATTGAGAAAGGAAATAACGCAGTCAGATTCAGTATATTTTTACATTAATTCAACGAAGGCCAAAATTCAACAGGAAAACGTATAATATAGATTCTGTTAGACAACTTCGGATTATTAAGAAGCAATGTCGATTAAAGATTCGCAACTATTGACATGCGGCTTTTACAAAGAAATCACATTTAGTTCACATGCAGTAGCCAACATTGTTTACAGCTATAGTATGTCCTTTATCTGCTTTAGTTATAATGTTATAGGTTGTTGTGATGGAGGAAAATAACCGCACCCAATTAGACTAACGCAACAAGCTGCGCTATTAAATAAATACTTAACGTGTAGGCCTATAGCCTTTCTGTTATAGGCTATATACACATGAATTCGACAATTATATCGTTAGAGAATAATTAATCAACTGTAGGGTTAATTACCGATAGTGGTGAGAATGGTCATGCACAGAAACAGGGCACTTGAAAACTCCCAGGGAGGGTCATCTCCAGTTCCGTTTATATCGGTGGCATTTTCCAACTTAATAGTTAGGTTGTTGCAAGATTCTCTAACCACCTCGAACCATTTTTCGAAACAGTTGTTTTCAGCATTCACGTCGCCTGCACTGAGTGTTACGGAATATTCAACTGAAATTAAATGATAAATTAAATCGTCAAAATTTTTAAGGACCATTGGCATTGGGCATCTCTGAAAAAGACTAATAAGCGTTAACCTAAATTCATCAAATCCTGGCAGAAAGTGGCGTTGATTGTCACCGCTGTAAATGTTAAAGAAAATGAGTTTTAGCCTTAAAGAAATTTTCGCGCATTAAAATTGGATGAATGTGAAATGCGAAATGCGAATAAATATACACAAATTGTACATAATACAGAAAACATCTTTGAAGAATCTTTAATTCATCATTAGGCTGTATTTAATATGAAACCAGGAATGTACGGTAAAAAATTCGAATTATACAGTAAAACATTTCGCGCGTTTGCTTTACGTTTTTCCACCGGTGGAAGATGGTACATGGGATTTTCGATGTAATAGTAAATCAATCCTCCTCCCACTAAGTAGAGCCAAAATCCTAAATGAATGGCTATAGAACTTTTCCATCCCATCTTTGTTAACAAATCAGCAGCTGCCTTCGGTTGGACGAAATTCACTTGCTTTTTGCAGGTAAACTACGGCAATAAGGAAAACTGCCAGGGGAGAGGCATCCAGCTTTGTGGTGTGCAGACGCAGTTACAATTGCAGGTAAGCCACGTATACGTATACTTCAGAGAAGAGTCGGTGGTCAACTGAATTATTTTAGAAAGATAAGCTTTGCTTTTTTCATGGCTATCTAATACGTAGCTTAATGAAAGAAAGAAAAGCGGTGTGCGGTCACAAACCCAGGCAGCACACGATATCATTTTCATAGTGTTTTGATATTCGTCCCAAGTCATATGACCTGTCAGAATTTCAGACTTCGCATTGACATGATAGTAGTGGATAATTGTTATTACCGATATATGGAAAAATATGGTATGGCGGGAAAAATAATTGTAGGTATGTGTGATAATAGTAGGCTATCTGCGCATGCAGTTTGCTGGTATGGAGTGAGAGAATGCAATTTTCACGGTGTTTCCAATGAGTTTTCGTCAAAAGACGCACTCTGCAGAACCAATATTAAAAGCTAGACATTTTTTAATCAACGAATTTCATTGGAACTTGAAGCACATTGTGTAGATATCATTAATTGATGGGCTATCTGGGAAACGACAAATCACGATCATTGCGACATCTATGGATATTGGATCGTCACTCTTTAGATATTATGTAATACATTTTCCTCGAATTTCAAGTTTAGATGATGTAATTTCAAATTATATGGCTCTTCCCTCCACCACTCAAGTCTTAGGCTACTTGGATGCAACATTTCCTTTGCGACAGTCACGCCGATTGCGATTGGATTTAGAATTTCATTTTTTAATTTATTTATTTGTATTTTTTTTTTCTGCACAAAAGTATTCTTATTACGCTATTTATCTCCTATAGGTCTATATTAATTTCTTAGTAAGCAGGTAGATCTGGCTGGAGAAGTAAAACCGTAATTTTTTCTTTCACGCCAGACATTTTATTAGATAGGACAAGAAAAATTACCGCATCGCCAAACATCCGATTTAAATGTGACCTCTTATTGCTTCGCGCACTATCATCATCAGAGGAGAAAATATTTTTTAAATTTCATTTTAATGGAAGCTCCAGCTTTCCGCTAGATGGCTACTACTTTCTACGTCCGTATGATATTAATTTCAAATTCAATTATTATGTATTACCAATTCAATGCATTGCCATTAGAATTAGATGTGATAACACGTTATTTTCCTTAATACGACAGTCACACCAATTTAATTTTGAAATATTGTTTTATTTTAGCAGCACAATTAGGCTATATTCCATGAAAACAGAGATGGTTGAATGTTGAACTCGAAAACCCTTGAGCATCTAATCTTTTATATTTGTTGTTCTTTCAAACCGGATTTTTATTTTTGTTGGGTAGCTACTCCAGCATCGCTCCGGTTTAGATTTGAAACTCGTTTGACGACCGGCTAAATTTATTTTTACATTAGCCTACGTTAACAAAAAAGTTACAAAAAAACGTATATAGCCTGTACAGTTTCTGCGCAGCTTTAACAACAGCTTCCAGTGTTGTGTGGGATTCATCGCAGGCCATGTTGAACGTATTGCAGTACTGTCTCGGTACAGCCTTCTGTATTGTAGGATTGATCCTTGCCATCATTACAGGATGGTGGGTATACATTCGTATTTCCCCTTTCCATCGAGCCGTCAATAAAATTCCAGGCCCCAGATCTTACCTTCCCATATTTGGAAATCTGTTTGAGTTTTCTGGAGGACTGGATGGTAAGACAACTAACTTGACACTTTATGATATTCTCTCTATTATTTATTATAAGGACAATTTATAAGACGTGTTATAAAAAGTGGCTTATCTAATAATGTTTTGTGAAATGTGTTGATTCGCGGTTACAGATGTACTTCGTATATTTCATGAGAAATGGCCCCGGAAATATGGCGACATTTATCGAGTTTTTCTTGGTCCAAACTGCCACATTTTTACTTCGTCCCCTGAACTGCTGGAGGTACAAATAATCAACACTTAGCGCTTTGCCTTTAAATTAACCAATCGCGATTGTACAGGAAATTTTAACTAGTCAGAAAATCATTGAAAAAGGTAAACCATACAAACAGTTAATTCCTTGGTTAGGCCAAGGACTTCTTGTCAGTTCCGGTAAGCAAACCGTAGAAACGGATGGATAGTTTGATACTATCTGCGTTGTTGTTTTATCCGACATAGTAAATTTAAAATTGTATTTATGTATTATTAGGGGAACTGTGGAGATCACGACGTAAATTATTAACGCCGGCATTTCATTTTTCAATTTTGAACAACTTTGTCAAAGTTTTCAACGAGCAAAGCCTCGTCCTCTGTGGGATTTTCGAGGAAATCTGCCAATCCTCCACAGATGGAAAGGGAGAGATAGACGTTGACCCATATATTTCAAGATGTTCATTGGACATGATATGCGGTGACAAAAATATTTCAGTTCTAATCAGGTCGTAACCAGAAGAATAATTGTTGATTTTTGATTCGTCAAATATTCCTAAAAATATATAGAAGCTGCGATGGGGACGAAAATAAACGCACAAACAGAAATTTCTGATTACGTAACGGCAGTTTACAGGTAAATAACTGAAATCTCTAATTAAATGCGAAACTGACGTATGAAACATTTTCATTATTATTATTATTATTTTTTAAATCTGTATAATATACCAACATTTTCAGAATGGGACAACTAATGGTCGAACAGTTTCTACAGCCGTGGTTAAGAAATCCCACAATATTCTCACTTTCTCCCCTGGGACGAGAACACAATCGACTGTTGAAAACTCTTCATGGCTTTACTAAAGAAGTAGGCTACTAGTATTAATCATTAGATATATCCTCTAGTTCATTTGAGAAAAGTTGGTTTTATTTTTAAGGTGATCCACAGAAGAAGGGAAATCTTAAATTCAAGAAAGCACTTGCTGGAAACTAACCCGACAGAATTTGAAACCAGTATAGACGATACAGCGTGTTCAAAACAATAAACCTATGACCAAACACAAATTGTATCTAACAGGAAACCAGCTAGCACTGCTCGATTTACTGATTACAGCTTCCGATGACGGCCAAGTTCTCTCCAATCAGGACATTCAAGACGAAATTGACACTTTCATGTTTGAGGTACTATTTTCCAGTAAAAATAATTATTGGTTGAAGCGCGGACAAAAGTTTCTGATGTTTAAGGGTCACGACACGTCGGCCTCAATGATGGGATGGTTTCTCTACTTAATGGCAGCGAACCCCGAATGCCAGGTAAATTATTTATTATATTATATAATATACCTGCAATCAAAAATCAAATATTTCTTCGGTATTTATGGGGAATTTCACATGATACCATGTACCACAATTGCACTTTATAACAGGAAAAAGCGTACAACGAATTACTAGATGTCTTTGGGAAGTCGGAAAGGGAATGCACTCAAGAGGATATTCCCAATTTGAAGTATCTTGAATGTTGCATCAAGGAAACATTGCGGATGTACCCCAGTATAGCTGGATTTGAAAGACACGTCCAAGAAGATATTCGAATCGGTGACGTTTACGTTCTCCAATCCGCATCACTTGCTAATGTTAAAGTATAATCTTTTTGGCATTTCTATAGGGAATTATTTGATACCTGCCGGTTGTTCGGTGGGATGTCTAGCTTCAACTACGCATCACAATTCCAAATTTTTCCCAGACCCTTTAGTTTTCAAGCCAGAGCGTTTCTTACTTGACCAGGCCGCTGGCCGACATCCGTACGCTTACATACCATTTAGTGCTGGACCTCGCAACTGTATCGGTATTTTTATTTTTAAATTATACGTATTATTATAATGATTTTGCCAAATGCTGCCTTTGAATTACTTTCGTGTTTGTATAGGTCAAAGATTTGCAATGTTGGAAGGCAAGATCGTGTTATCGAATCTTCTCCGGCGATTTAAATTCGAGCAATCACCCAACGCAACGGCTCCGATTCCTTCATTCCAGATAACCCTGAAATCGTTAACCGGAATTCATTTAAGTGTCTCTTGTCGTTGAAGCCATTTTTCATGAAAAGTAGTAAGAGCATGGAGTATTAGACAGATGAATCTCATTTCCAGAAACATCTAATTCTCCAAGCATAGTACAGGCTCTCAGACTCTCTGGTGTAATATAAGTGTACCAAGTAGACAGATAAATGTATTGCTGATCGAATTTTATTACGGTTTCAATGATTTTCTGAAGTTACATGCCTGCTTAAACTATTTAAACGAATAAAGATCCAGTGTGGTAGCTTCGTACTTTAAAATTTAATTTTGGAAGGGATTAAGAATGAAGTTTTAAATAATCTACTATTCTCATTTAATTTATTTTGTTTAAGATTAAACCTTTCTACCTTCATATCCAATTCTTTTCCGATTTTCGAATTTAGGCGGCTTCAACTTTAAGCAAATGTTATAATAATGTCCGCTAGATGACGTTGTTTTATCGTGACCTATCCGATTTCGTCATATTCTCGAAAACACTCATAACATTGAAACGTCGTGTCATTGTCGTGCATCCTCTATTCTGGTAACTGGTAAAATACGAAATCGAAGAATGTCTCTCAATACTGCTCACGCAAATAACGGTGTGCTGATTTATGCTGGAGAATGGTGAGTTGTAGAGGCATCAAATAACTAACGAGAAAATCGAATTCGTATTTACGTATGACAACTTATATATTTCAGTATTCTGCTGTATTGCGACAACGTCGTAATGGAGTTCAGCGGGCAAGATAGACCAGAGTTTAAGGGTGATAAAGCAGGAAGGCTCTACTTGACCACTCACAGGATGATCTTTAACAGTTCGACAACAAAAGATCCTCTCCAAAGCTTCAGCTTTCCGTTTTGCACCATGAAAGATGCAAGTTCATTTTTCCCATTAGCACTTGAATAATCAAATAGTCATGACAACTTGATATTAGGTTGAACTGGAACAACCCATGTTTGGAGCAAACTACATCAAAGGAAAAGTTCGTGCCCAGCCAAATGGTGGATGGGTTGGAGAAGTCAAGTTCAAGCTTCACTTCAAACATGGTGGAGCCATTGAATATGGCCAAGCTATGTTGCAAGCTGCAAGTATAAGTATGTTCCATTTTCTCCAGTTCTCTGTGATGTTGAAATGTTTTTAACCATGAGGTTTTGTATTTCAGCCAAACGTAATCATCAATATTCTGATGAGCCACCTGCCTATCAGCCTCCATCTGGACCATGGCATAACGCTCCACCACCAGCTTATTCTACTCCTAATGGTGGTTATTATGGATGGGTGCCTCCACCCACAAATGCATTTCCCAATGCTCCTCCAGGTTGGTTTATATCTATTCCTTATTAGCACTCAAATTGAAATTCATAGTTTAAAATTGATTTATAGCAAATTCAGTTTTCATGACTGACATGCCTCCTCCATACCCTGGAATTTATCCTGCAAATGCTAATAATGGATACGCACCATCTTCAAATGGTTAAAAAAAAACTCTTAAGAAATTGTTTTTGTTTGTTTCAAATCAAATAAAATTTTGTTATAGATGCCAAGGCTGCCGAAGCTGCTGCAAGCGGAACTGCCTACTACGATCCCAATACGCATTATGCTTACGTTCCTCCAGCATATGTAAGATTTCATTTAAAAGGTTCCTTCACTGACATGAAAACTAAACATTTTATTTGTTTTTCTAGTCCAACGATGCCCCGCCCAGCTATGAGGAGAGCAAGGACAAGAAATTCAAATAAAGAGCATCCAAATTGGCAACATTCACGGTCGGCAAATTTTTCTCTATTCCCTAATATACTTCACATCTATTTAAGAAAATTATAGTTGTGTGTATTTGATGTCGATCTGATATATCACGCTATAGCATTCCTTATTCCCGTTTCACCGAGAATTTATATCTACTAGTTGATTTTTTTTGCGTTTAATCTCTAGTCGTTTCCCGACCGTTCATCTTGTAGTTTTTTTTTTTTTTTTTCCTGAATATTATGATCGTCCCACTCGATTTTAGATCGTTTCCGGCTCTTGTATTCTGTGAAAGAAAACTTTTTTCCATCCTGGAATAGAGTATGTATCGCGCTTCAACTCGTCTGATTTGTCTCTTGGTTTTGGAAAACAAACTTATAGCGATTTTATAGCACGACAAACGATGAAATAGTGGTAGATTTGATGAGAGGATAAGAAGTATGTTGGCACGACATAATTTATATTGTTAAAACATTTTTTTTTTGTTCGATCAGAGGACGAAGTGGCCGCAAAACGAGCTCAAAGGCCGAGTATGTCACAGAAAGACTCGTACTTGAGCTTCTCGTAAGGTGAAATTTCGAAGCAACCGTAAAGCTTGTTCACTTTGTAGCAATCCGTCCGGCTCAATCCGTCGCGCTGGCCAATCTTGGCATCACGACGCTTCGGCACCAACGTTGGCTTGTCTCTTCCCGCACTTAATTTTGAACATGGAACATAAAATCTCTTCACTTTATATTCCACTTTAATATATTCATTTGGAAAGGCTAGTTACCTGAAGAAATGGGTCCCGTAGTGCATAATGGACGTGTAGTCGTACTCGAAATCGTAGGTCGTGTTAAGCAAACTCTGCTTGGCAAAATTATGCAAAAAGGCTGCATAGGAATAAAAATAGATCGTTAAAAAATTCGAGAAATTTCGGTTCAACATTTGCTCACGTTTAACGACATTGTCTTGATTCAAAGTGACGTAGTCATCTCGGTCTGCTCGTGATTGCTCGTGAAAAATACCCAAGGCGTGAAGGATTTCGTGAATAGCTTTTCCCGGCCCTCCCAGACACTTGGGACCTGTTATGTTTGATAACGTTTTTAGAACTTGTTAGTTGCTGGGTCCGGATTAGAGGTAAACCCGTTTTTTTTTCTTTTGTGTCGGTGTGGCCATACCTTGACTATCTGGAGGCTGAAGCGACAGGACCTGCTGCCCACCCGTACGACCGATGAACGACCAGCAACTGTATAGACAGAAGCCAACCAGAATTTGAATGAGTACAACTATTTCCCTCAGCTCGGTGGCATAGGTTTTCTTGTTCTTTTCATGAACTAAAAGTGGAATTGTTCTTATCGTGAGAAGCGGTCGTTACCCGGCTGGTTCCTCGACAGGCCAAATAAGCAAGTAGTCCTCCACCTCGCCGTCGTATGGGACGAAATCGATGCAGGTCATCAATCCAAGGGTGTACAAGGCTGTTTGTATGGTTTCTCGGTCGACCGGGTCTATGGGGGGGAAAAAAAGGTTTGTGTGTTAAGACATTTAAAAGGAATTTTTTTTCTTCTGGATTCTCATCTAACTTGAGAATCCTCTGGACGAGACCAACTATGCGCTTTTCTTTTTCTAATCGCAACTGAAAAATCTCTCGAGCTCTTACTGTATTTGTGGCTTATGTGATAAGGCACTGTTGCATTCTTCCATCGTCGTTCGGGAAAGACATCAAACTTGAGTCCTAAACGCCAAGTGTAGTACGTCTAAAATGTGCGCAGCCATTAAAAAACAAAAATTTCAAAAAGAAAAATATTTTTTTTTTTTTTAAATATCGCTTGAATTTGTTTTCGTACATTGTAAGAAAAAAAAAATAATGTTATATAATCACATCGGGCGACAATCCGGCGATATCTCCCTCCCACATCCCGGGGCTAACCTCCGGGTCTGCTTGTTTCAAACTGAGCTGTACGTTGCGATCGTAGTCGACGACTTGTTTTTTTTTTTTTGCGCATCGAAATGGATGGTGAAATATTCGTCATTAACATACAATTATAGCTTATTATAATTATATACTAAGTATATGACTTACTCGACTTTTGCAGAAAGGAAAGGGAAGAGGTCTGCGGGAATGGCACCGGCTTTGGCAGAGGGCCGGCCAGTGAGCACGCAACCAGCATAACAATCAGCATCAAAATCGAGTCTCTGCAGCACTGCCAAAAGAGAAAAAAGAGAGGAGCGTTAGTTTGATGCAACCGATTAGATCTCTTTTTCCTTTAGGTTATATCAAGGTCGTTCGTCAAAACTTCATGTTGTAAAAATGACAAGAGAGTCGATAACCATTTTTATTGTAGACTTGTTCATTTGTTTTTTTTTTTTTGTTTGTGCTAGGCTTGTTTGACATTTGAAATTTTGACTTTTTTTTCAAGTCGTGAAAATTTGAGACGATTTCAAATTAAAGATAGGGGGGGGGGAAACAGGACCCTTGAAATTAGCATTGCCCCACCCACGGAGCCGCTAGCGTGAGCTGATCTAACCAGTAGTGTAGTGTGTGTTTGTTGCAAACCCGTCAAGGCCAAGGTCTCGATTTTGTACAGGTGCAATCTGCTTCTTCTTCTTCTTTTCAGACGAGGACTAGTGTGTATTATAGACCAATTTTAACTTGGCCAGTGCATCGTTAAAATGAGGCGGATCTGTGTCTTGTTGGCTCCTTGAGAATGGCGTTGATTTGGTTGGGACTGGGCACGTTGAGTTATGTCGGCACTTAATATCTAGCCATAGTCGACACCAACAAGGTCAATAGCCAGTTCGCCAAGGAGAGAAAAGACAAGAAAGGCAATATGCAAATAAAGGCTACCGTACTACAGGGCTCCCTTTTTTATTATTTTTTCTCGAAAATAATTTCCCTTTACAGATGTCTATGTGTGAGGCAATTCAGATTCGGTTATGAGTCACGTGCCATTGCATATTCAATTGCGTCGTTATTTTCTCTCTATTTCATTTGAAATAGTAGCGGGTGGTCCGAACGATATCAGGCGGCGTGGTGAGCAAAGTGAAGATGGATGAGAGTGATAACTGGATGGGGTTGCTAAAAGGACTTACCGTCATGTTTTTGTCTTTTCTTCGCGGAGACTAGAAGAGAAGCCAACACGTCATCACCTTCCCCCAACTCTATCGCGAATAAAAAAATAAAAAAGCTGCTAGGTAGCTTCCAATTTGGAAATTCCCTGCGTACTAGATTTGACTTTAGACTCCCAATTTCCCTGGATCCAACGGGAAGAAAAATTCAATTCAAAGGTCCTCTTGGTTCGATTGAGCGGCTGAGCTGCACAACACACACGAGTGTGTGTTCAAAGGCCAAAATCGAGCAACGCGGAGGACGGTTGGCCAGCGACTGAAGTCTCACATCCCACAGGCAGACGGTCAAGTTCTTTTTTAACATCTTCTTTTTTTTTTCGTTAAAATAGAAGGAAGAAAAAAATAAAATAAAAGGCCCGGAGAAAAAGAGTGTGTGTATATAGAGAGAGAGAGTCTGATGGCGAGGATGGGCGTGGACTACCTGAATCAAACCGTTGTGTTGTGGCTATAGAACGCGGGTGTAGAAACCAAAGTTAGCGGATTTCCCCCCTTTCCTTTCGCAATTCTACAGAGAATTGAAACGCAAAAACCCATTATAATAATGATGATTTAGGTATTCGATTCAAGACATCTTTCTTTCGTCCGTCTACACACACATTAATCTCTGTTAACGATTTTTTGTTTAGTAAAAGAAGGAAAAACATTCAAAGTGATGTACGACGTCGGCCGTTAATGGGCGTAGGGTTTTTGTTTGGTTTTATCATGGGGCTATATCCAACTTGGCGATAGTACTTTTTTTTTCAAAGCGAGGGCTGGAGATTAAATAATTCTCGTACGCATCCTATATCTTTCCTAGGTGGAGTTTCGTAGCCGTCACTGGCGGATCAGCAGGAGGCAGCAGCTATAGGGGGGGAAAGTCTTTTAACATGTTCATCGGATGCCGTCACCTCTCTGTTCAAGTCATTAGCGGCAAGCGATACCTATCTGTGTGTGTGTTTGTCCTTGACAATGGTTTCGAAAAGAAAAAGAAATTTTATTTTTGACCGGACGCAATGACAGGTTCTTGTGGTTAATCCTCTGCTCTTATCAGAATGTCACGTCAAGTAGAAAACGAGCCGATTGGATCAATCAGTTTCATCATCCCATTTCTCAAGGGTATATATCATGCTTGCATGAATTACTTTTATGTGGGGGGAAAAAAACAGCGCGTGATTACGATTGCTGCATAATATCGACTCAACAGAGTATTGTTTTTCGTTCTATAGGTGTGTATAATGCAGCATTATAATAAGGGCGTGTTGGTTAATATTCGTGCATTTACACTCAGTCAATGTTTCATAGTCGACGATTGACATGATACTGCCCATGGGCTCCTTGCAAGGCTTGCAAGTTTACATAGACGGTCATGCCGCTAGGGTTTATCTTAAATGTAGTCAAATGGGCCCGGTTTCATTTCCAAGATGATTGCAGCTTTTATCATTTTTACTTTATTTTTTCTCTGGAGGAGGAGGAGGTTGCTCCTTATTTTTGTTATCCCGTTTGTTTTTGTTTCATTTTTTGACATTTGTTTTTCATTTTTTTTTTTTTTTTTACCAGGAACGACCGACGAGGTCACTGAGGTCCATGACCCGCTAACTGTACACCCCGATAGTTTCTCTCTCTCTCACTGCACAATCTCTGAAAGGTTAAGTTTTTTGTTTTAACGATATTATCGGATTGGATCAGCTCCAGCCAAAATAACATCTGTGATGTTGCGCATTAGTCCATCAAGGAAACCCGAGAGGCCGAGGGGGAGAGGTGTTTCTCTTTTTTCAAAATGGGATTGTCATGCTCGGATGCCTTTTACGTAAGATTTTCCACAAGTCGACCGTGCATAATAATTTGTTGGTTTTTTTCGCAGTCTCGGAAAAAAAGGTCTCGTTTTCCCATTCGCGTGCGCATCCTCGTTATTTTATTTTTTTTTTCTGGGGTCAATTCGTAAACAAACCATTCATCGTTATTTTTCAATGTGCGTGAAGGTAAGCGTCATTTTTCATTCTTTCATGACCGTGCATGCTGGGCTTTTCCAGGGGACCGCATCGGATCTTGGCCCGTTTGATAAATGTGTGGTCATCCCATAAAGAATTGAGACTATCCTTTTTGAGTCGATACCCGTGACCCGGTGGCAAAAGGGAAGGCTAAATAAGCATCCGCTTCTGGTAACAGGATTTTTTCGGCGAATGATTGTTATTAGCATCATCTTGTGGCTTTTTTTTTTTTTCCCTACAGTCTGGCGGTGCTTTGGCGCTCCATTATGATTCCATCACGTACGTTCCATTAAAACGTTTGGCCGAAACAGGTTCGAAAGACGTTTTCTGCTGATATTGTTCGGCAGCCAAAACTCGGCTCGACAAGTCACGTCCAAGATTCTCCCCATTTGTTCTTTGAAATCGTCTGCTGGCATTTGCCACTTATCAACCGTTTCTTGATTATCGACGACTAGCCAACGTTCCCAGCATATGTCTAGTTGGAAAACGATTGCATATTTGTGTTTTGGGGGGAGGTCATTGGCTTTTTGGGTTCTCCTGGAAAACAATTGATTATTTTTTTCTAAATTCACGATCACGACTTTTCGACAGGTGTTTGGCATTTTGAGAAAAAGAGTGGTTCCACTTTTCCGAACAAAAGTTATGTCATCGCAAACTGCAACAACGCCCTGCACCGTTTAATTTTAAAATTTTCAAGGTAAAGGTTACGAAATATCAACACAGGTTACGATCTTTTGACAACAAAGTTAAGTTTATACACGATTTTATCATTATGAGAAATATTCGCTAGAAAACCACCCTGTGCACTTTCGATTTGTTTGACGTGCTAAGCATGAATTATTTATACACATGGCGCAAAAGGAAAACAAAAATGTCTTCTTTTATTTGCGTAGCTCGATGTCAAGCTGTCATAAAAGGAATTTGCTGCGCAATCATTGTGATATGTGATCGTGAAAATAAGTCGAGCCTTGGCAAATCTTAAAGAAACAACTTGTGTTGTCCCACGTTGTATATCTCCCTGCCCATCGGTTGAAAGAGATATTATTCATGCTGTTCCCATTATTGCGACACTCGCCAAATTGTGCTGGCCGTTTGTAATCCTTAAGCTTTCGCAATATTTCCTGCGTAGAAGATTTTGGATTCCATTCAACAAACTCGACATTTCCCGTTAGGTATGTGGGTAAGTTTACTTGTTGAAAAACGCAATTGTCACATGAAAAAATTTCAATGCTTAATGCTCTTAATAATGCTTGGTCTTTCGTGTAATTCACTAGGGAAATATTTACATGAAACTAATAAGAAGATTGTGGTGATGAGCGTGATGACTGTTGAGTGCCGACATGGTGGCCTTTGGATAAAAGGTAAACATTTGTGTTGGTGCATTACCAAGTCGTTGATTAATTGTGCAATAGTTACGCCATGCGAGGTCATCTAAGCTAAAGTTTGGAGGTTACCGCAAATGAGTATATATAGAAGAAGATAACAGTACGGTATTAGTCTGAAGTTACGTAAAAAAAAAGATTTGAAGTTGAACTGCGGTCAAGATATGAAAAAGGTCAACCATTAATAAGCGATATTAGATTAGCCGTGTACTAGACTATTTTACCTAATGATTTATACGACATGGCCATCACAGAACCGGATGAATGTCAAGTTCAAGGAAAATATATATGCAATACAATTAAAAGATAGAGACCCCACTCTAATTAAACACGCTCCATTCCTATCTATGCCGTGTACAGTGGACAACAGGTGGAAGATGTAACGTGAACGGACTTAATGTTTAGCAGAAATTCTTTTATTGAAAACAAATTTGAATTAGCCCCCTGTATCATGAGCTGAAAATCGCATCCTTTGTTGGCTTTGCGAAAAATTCATTGGCTCAAGCTTTTCCTTCTTTGCAGGATAAACAGGAAAAAATAATCAAGAAACATTAAAATGAAACGCGGAAAGGAAATTATTAAAAGGCCAATCTGCATGTAACACACACACATACACACTTGCTTTCTTCTCATCTCCATCTTGTTGCGGCGTGACAATTTGCCAACAAATTCCTGGTGATATGATGAAGATAATAAATTTGTTTATGCTGGTAGTTGCAGTTTCTTTCCTTTGAGAACTGCAAAAACAAAATTCAAATTTCGTAATTGGCCTTGCCCTTAGCAGGTAATAAACTGTGATTTCATACCTTTGGTTATGTAGAGGTAGAAGAAGTCGCAGTACAAAATAGTTTGAACGATGCCGGCAACAACAGCGATCCAATCTTGGAAGCTCTCACCATAGTAACGGTAGATCCAGTTAAAGATGTACAGAGCACGGTAGGAGCCCAAAGCAAACAAGTAATGTGATGTGATAGATTCAGCCTCTCCAGTCTTTGGAATAAAGTATTGATTAATGTGAGTTTTAAAAAATTTATCTTATAAGTTAGTTACCTTGGAAACCATGAAAAGTTGGGGCAAGATCGCAACTGCTTCCAGATAGATCGAGAAAGCCCACAGCACTTCCATGACAGAGAACTCGTGGTTGAAAAGGAGGGCCAAGGCGGCAACAGGAATAAGCAAGAGTTCGACTCTGAGGAAATTAACAGAAACCTTGATTTTAATAACCGACTACGATTTATGTGACTGTGGAAATAACATTTACCTGAATGTGTCATGATTCCGGTCATATGTAGCCCTGAATTTGACATACATTAAATAAAGTGTGCCATAGGATGCTGCGATGAATACCACCTAATCAAAACATCAGTGAAATAAACCGTAATGTGTTCAATATTAAACAGATTGACAATACCTTCATGAAAGAGTTGTAGAGGGAGACATAGTTTGTCAATAAATCCAAGTACCTGGTGGTGTAGACCAAGGCAAATAGAAATTGAGACTTACCCGAAATACCTAAATAATGAGAAAAATTTGAGATTAAAGTACCGCGCGAATTTTTGTTTATGGTTTTTGTTCGCCAGTACCTGCACACGAACGACTTTTCCATATCTTCAACAGAAGTATGACAATAGCCAGAAGATGAGACAAGTCTCCCAATAGACGGAAGATATTCATTTTGATCTAGGATGTAAACTAATAATCCAACTCGTGAAAGTTGTTTTTAGACGACAAATCTTGAAAGAAACGACGGAGGGTACCGAGCTGTCAACCGGTTAATATGGCCGCTTGCTCGTTGCAGAAGCTACACGATGACGTGGACTAATCTGGCAAAGAATAGATTTAAACAAGGACCCAAATAAACCTGAAAAAATACACAGTGGATAAGGAATTTTTTAAAAATATTTAATTAATCATAATATTTCACAAAGAGGCGTAAATTTACCTTATCTTCATGAAAGAAATAATTTTGATGATTAATGATAAGAGTGCTGTTTAGTTAGTACCTTCTATCCAAAAAACACAAGGGAGCGGAATTTCTGTCTGCAATTCTCGGTCATTGCAACTAGCGACACTAAAAAAGCGGAGTAAAGTAGAAAACTTGTGACACTGGTCATACATGAATCCATATAGTGGTTCCTTTAATCTGTACGTCTCTGTCTTTATCGCGACCTGCTTATTTGCTTTAGATTCCCAGATTAAGCAGGGCAGATCTTCACTACAGAAAATCGTTGATAGTAATTTTTGCGACTTATTTCGGGCAAAATTAAGCTATTGTTTGACTGTTTTGATTCGAAATTGAGTGCCTCTACATGTCTTCAGTGAACATCACTCGGACTGAGCTTCTAGTCGACGTTGAATTGGTTTCTGTCGAAGCAACTTCGACTGCACTTGTAGAAAACAACTCGACCGAGGAACAGCCGTTACATCATAATAGTCGTAGTCATTCTAACGGCGCGGTCGTGAAAAGTTATCAATCTACTGCACCAACAGCTAAAACCAGAACCACATCCTCTACTTCAGATGATTCAGCGCTCTTGCCTGACGTTGGATACAGCACCCTACCAAGTGAATAAGAAATCTAACTATCAAACTTGTTGAATTATTTCCTTGTGATGGAAACAAATTTGTGTAAATTTTTCCTTTGTTTGCCAACACTAAAAATTTTTTTTTTTTTGTTTGACCTCTTTTTTCTCTCTAGATTCTACAAGAGGTGTGCAGGAGTACCAGCCTTTACTGAACAGTAGAATGGAGATTGATTTGACATTTAACTATTTTCCTGGTAACTCGGATTAATTCACATCTTTCAAACCCATGTATAAACAAACATTTTGGTTTTCTTTTAAATAGATGATCCTCAATTTAGTGATATTGTTAGAGCTGCTGAGCTTGCAATCGAACATGGAATCTATCCTGAGCGGATATATCAAGGTTCATCTGGAAGTTACTTTGTAAAGGATGCTGAAGAAGTAAGACAAAGCAAATAGTTTACTGTTGGAGTTCTCAGTCTACATAAATGTTTCAATAAATTTATTAGAAAGTAAACGGCGTCTTCAAGCCAAAAGATGAAGAACCCTACGGCCGTTTGAATCCAAAGTGGACTAAATGGCTTCACAGTTTATGTTGTCCCTGTTTATTTGGGCGATCATGTTTGGTACCCAATCAGGGCTATCTGTCAGAAGCAGGTGCCTCTATCGTTGACCAAAAGCTTGGACTCAACGTCGTGCCAAGGACCAAAGTCGTCATGCTTGTCAGTGAAACCTTTAATTATTCTAGAATAGATCGAGAAAAGTCGCATGTAAAAAAACTAGTCTCAGATCACTTCCCAAGCGTTGGCAGACGATTTCATCGCATCGGATTACCACCTAAGGTAAGTCGGTCTTTTTGGTGAAAAATCAGCAAAAACAAATCTTTTAAAATTGCTTTCAATTTAGGTGGGCTCTTTTCAGCTATTCGTTGAAGGATATAAGGATGCTGATTACTGGCTGCGGCGTTGGGAATCTGATCCTCTTCCTGAAACCATAAAGAAAAATTTTCAGTTTCAGTTTGAGAAGTTAGTTATCCTTGATTTTATCATTCGTAATACCGATCGAGGCAACGACAACTGGCTAATTAAGTACGAGAAACCCGACGTGAAAGCTACTAATGAAGAGGTTTGCTGAGTTAATAATTTGTTTTTTCTTTCGAACTTTGGAATGATTTTGCTTTAAATTGGTGATTTAGCAGGACGACTGGTCGATAGTTAAAATGCCGGAAGTGAAGATAGCTGCGATTGATAATGGTTTGGCGTTTCCTTTCAAACACCCAGATTCATGGAGAGCCTACCCATTCCACTGGGCTTGGCTGCCCTACGCCAAAATCCCATTTTCAACAGAAATCAAAGATTTAATACTGCCTTTGATTTCTGACATGAATGTTGTCCAAGACTTATGTGATGAACTTTACATGATCTTCAAGGTAAGGCTTCCCGAAAATTCTTATTACATGATTGTCTCATGAATAATGCCTTGTGATATTGACAAATATAGGAAGATAAGGGGTTCGATCGTCACATGTATGAACGCCAAATGGGCGTCATGCGAGGACAATTGCTCAATCTGAGCCAAGCTTTGAAAGACGGAAAGTCTCCTGTCCAGTTGGTACAGATGCCTCCAGTCATCGTGGAAAGGTTACCTGTCAAAATCTTAGCCTTAATGAACCAAGCAAGACTAACTGATTGTTTGCTAATAGATCCAAGGGTCACGTCGGGACTACCGCTGCGTTCCGCAACTTCAGCGATACTTTTACTCAACGTTTCCAGTATAAGGGCCCAGTTTTTTCTTGGTGGTAGAAGTGAGGGGGAAGAAAAAATCTTTCTACACGTAACTGAATCCCTCTCGCTACTTCAACAAATGAAAGGATGTATAATAGCATTTCATCTGTTGAGAGAAGGGATATAAAAGCGTCTCCAGGAAGTCACGCGTCCACCAGTATACATACGATTCGTTTACCTTGATTAAATTGTCGATAATATTTCAATCATGCTTTACGCATTTGTTGATTGCCACGTACGCCGAACCTAAGTCATGAGAAAATGGTACAGTATATTTTTCCTCTTGGATGATCACACCGTCGGACGTTTTGATTCGCGAACATAATCACTATTTTTTTATTCGCGGCTGTTCGGTGGATTTCCAACAAAAGCATGGGTATGTCGGTATGGTCGGTTAATTTTTGCCAGCGGTAGCTCTTGTTCGGCTCTTCCTAAATCAGAATAGGTAGGCCACCTATTCCGGTTTTGTTTTTTCTCCTCTAGCATATTATAATGACTTATTGTACACATACAACATGCTTACATCTTAAAAATACATACACCATTCCTCAATCAAAAAAATATGTAGATGGAGAAGCAAACATTCAGATGATGTGTACGGTTAGTGCCGTTTTTGTGACCACCAAACTAACATAATCAACTTTTTCGTTTTTAAGGCAGTGCATTCAACCTTTGTCCTAATCGAATATACCGTTTGTAATTGGCATGATACAATATTGCTTAATTATATACATTCAATTCATAGATTAGATTTCCCCCTGTATAACTTCATCAGGTATAATAATGTTTCTATTGTTTAACGTGTTTGTTGACTACTTCTTGCATCATTAGGATTGATAAGAAGTATCTTATAACAGTTGAGTTTTTTTAAGAGAAAAAAAATTGTTTTTTTCCCGGATTTTAAAATGAAGGGAAAATTTTTGAAGGAAAAGTTTCGTTCAAGTTGGATTTTTTTATCGATTCCCTGAATTCCGATTCCAAAAACTCTTCAACGATAACATGGTCTTAAGGTAATTTTCAAGTTCTTTAATAATGTTTTGTGGATTAATGCAACAGATACTATAATGCGTGTTTTTCTTGTCTTTTATGTCCTTGATACTTGAATTCCTTAAGTGATGGTAAGCTAATCGTGAAAGGCGGACAGCAGATCACGGCTGACGAGGCGTAATAAAGCTCCAGGCTGATAAGAAACCTTTTTCCAAGTCAACCTTTTTCTAAACTGCCAAATAAGATTCCAGTGTAAAATTTATCAAGAATTTGCGACACACATTCCGTATAATCTGTTAAGTAATCTACATATTATTTAAATTAAAATCCTGCATTTGGCCGGTTCTAATTCGAGAAATGTGCTGGATCATAAATTATGCTTCACTCGCCATGGAGAGGTGTATGATCTTAGCTAGACGGAGCTGTTTCAACGATCGTAAGTCCATTGCACAACGTGCGCTACTGTTCGATTCCCAATTTTGACTTTTGATCCGTACTGATATTTGGATTGGAACCGTCAAAAAATTTTTTTTATTAAATGTGACGAGCGATGGGTGTCATATGCTATGTTGCAAACGTCTGTGGACACGTAGCTTATTCTTGACTTAATATTTTTTCCACCGACGTCGTCATGACATCGCCTGCGATAAGGCAAGAACATGTGATGACTATCGAGGACTAATATATTTCATTCTCTCCGAGTGATAAAAGCGAAACTCGTTTCTATCCCTAAACTAGGCTGATAGAGATTACAGGTCGCATTCGGTTCCGTTATCCGGCAACTGCAGTACAGAGCACCGAGTCTTCTTCACGAATTTTCTCTCCTTTACAATTCAGGTAATTTCTATATTTTTAAAATTACAAACTTTTCTTGCTAAGCAATCTAGCTTTAACATGCCCCTCGAATGCTGAGCAAGTCTTAATTCACTTTTCCCCATTACCTTTACCGCTATTTTCGCTATCTTTGATTTTAAAACTTGGTTTAATTGGGAATTTTGCGCAGACGTTTTTGGTGAAATCAAAACCAAAAAAGAAACATTTACTCATGAAACAGTATTGAGGATTATACAAAATCATCCTTATATGGTGTTTTACAGTATTAGAACAGTGCGGAACAAAGAGTATACAAGCAACGTATCGAACGTAGATAGGAATGACATTTCGTTATCAGGCTATCTATTTTGACGTGTCATTCCTAACCATTTAATGTACACCATTGGCCCATTTATTCCGTCTTCCCATTTTCAGCATTTATTTGAATTATTCTAACGTTTTGGTAATTAACTCTCTCGATTTTAGCGCCATGACCACCCCCACCAACCACCACAAAGTCGTCGATCCGGCTTTCATTGCTGTGTCCAAGGACAGTACCGCCTTCATCATCTGGCGTGTCGAAGTATGGCCTTTTACCGTTAATGAATAACAGCAAACCATAGAACAACAAAAAATAGGACACCTTTTCTTTTATCTAGGATTTGAAGCTTGTGCAGCTACCTAAAGAGGCATATGGCAAATTCCATGCCGGTGACTCGTACCTGATTTTCAGCGCTTTCGAAACTGGCCAGCCTTGTGGCACTCTTCTCCAGGTATCTTTATAACTGTCTATCCGGTGTTTCTATTTCTTTCAACTTCAGTTGTTGAAGCCATTAGTTGACATTTCTGCCAAACTTTGCCTGGCAAGTTGAGATAACATTGGTTTTTTATCACAACGTATGGTAGACGGTTGCGATATAGATAAGGCCTTTTCAAATGGTTTGGGACACTGTAAATGGCGGTGATTAATCATATCGAATGTTTTTCATTCAAAGCAAATTAAAGCAGCATCAAGCGGAAAACTTGAACGTTTCATTCACTATTGGCTCGGAACGGAAACTACCCAAGATGAAGCTGGCGTAGTTGCCATTAAGGCTGTCGAGCTGGATGATTATTTGGGTGGCTCACCTGTCCAGCAACGTGAAGTCGAAGGCAGCGAGTCTACTCGATTCATGACTTATTTCAAGGATGGCATTAGGTATTGCAGAATTTTAGATTAATTGCAGAGCTAAGCTAAATTCTTTCTTGTTTATTTTATTTAGGATTTTGCCTGGAGGAGCTGCATCTGGTTTCAAACATGTAACGGATGAATTCCATCCTGCTCTGTACTCGGTTAAAGGCAAACGGAATCCGATTGTGCGCCAACTTCCGGAAGTCTCCTGGTCTCTGATGAACGAAGGCGATGTTTTCGTATTGGATTGCAAGAAATTCATTTTCGGATGGGTTGGTCGATCTGCTAATAACATGGAGAAAATGCACGCTGCCAAGGTGCGAACCATTTATTTTTCAATATCTGTTCACAATTCAAATAATTAATTTTCTCATTTTGTTTGTATAGCTTGCGCAATCCTTGAAGGGTGATCATGGTGAATCCTACAGCACTTTGGTCATCGTCGAAGATGGCCAAGAACTTGCGTTGCCAGATGCTGAGAGAGCAGCATTTGAAGCTATGCTCCCCATTAAGGACAAAAAAGTATAGAATCGAAACAAATTCCTATTCAGTAGTTACTTTGTGATGTTAAATGTAAATTATCTAAATAGCTGAAAGCTGCCGATGCCGAAAAAGATGAAGCCGTGGAAACTACCACTTTCACTGAGATTAAACTGTACCGTTGCACGGATGAAGATGGTACTTTGAAAGTCACCGAGATCAAGAAAGGACCCCTTTTCCAAGCTGATTTGAAGTCTGAAGACAGCTTCATTATTGACAATGGCGCTAATGGTAATTTTAGTCAGCCAACAAATTTAATTGTCGACGATAATAATTTTTGTGAAACAGGTATTTTCGTCTGGGTTGGCAAGAAAGCAACTCAACAAGAACGCACAGAGGCAATGAGAAATGGCCAGAGCTTTGCCAAGAAGAAGGAATACCCACCAAACACCAACGTGGTCCGCGTTCTCGATGGAGGTGAACCTGCAGAGTTCAAGTCCTTGTTTCGCGACTGGAAAGTACGCGATCAAGCTGTTGGCTTTGGAAGACAAGCTTCAAGTGAGGATCCTATTTTTCTTTTTTTCTTCCCCCTTAAGACAAAACAATGACGATAGAATTTATTTTTTTACAGCTAGCAAAATCGCCAAAGTTGTTCAAACGAAATTTGACGCATCGACCCTCCACGAGAATCCCAAGGCTGCCGCTAAAGCAGGAATGGTTGACGATGGCACTGGTAAAAAGGAAGTTTATCGCATTATCGATAAGGAGCTGTCTCCAGTTCCTCACTCTGAGCACGGCAAGTTTTACTCTGGCGATTGCTACGTCATCAATTACGCGTACACAGCCGGCGGTACTGAAAAGAACATCATCTATTATTGGCTGGTACGTTAATTTTTAAGAAATATTAGAACATGGAGTACCGAATCGATTAAATGTGTCTGAAATTAAAGGGTGCCACTGCCGGACAAGATGAAAAGGGTACTGCTGCAGTGATGGCCGTTTCCTTGGATAACAAACTCGGAGGTCGAGCTGTTCAAATCCGTCTTATCCAAGGAAAAGAACCGGAGCATTTCCTGGCCATGTTTGGTGGCAAGCTGATTATTTACTCGGGTGGACGGGCTTCTTCTTTCGAGTCCCAAGAAGGTGAAAAAGATGATGTTTTGGGAAACACTTACATTCTCCAAGTTCGCGGTAATGCCGCTCACAACACTAAGGCTATTCAGGTACATTTTCGAGAATCAAAATCTTGTTAATATAAAAAGTTTAAACGAAAGAAATCAAAAATGTTTGCAGGTTCCACTGAAAGCCTCTTCTCTCAATTCCAACGATGTCTTCATTTTGTTTTCGCCAACTGTCGTTTTCATTTGGTGCGGCAAGGGTTGCACTGGCGATGAGCGTGAAATGGCCAAGAAAGTCGCGGCTGATGGTAAAGCTGATTCGCAGATTATGGCCGAAGGTAATTTGATCGCTATATTACTTCGTTTTTCAACTGAGCTATAAATCTTGCTATTTGTATTACCGTTACAGGTCAAGAAAAGGATGAATTTTGGACATTGCTTGGAGGCAAAGGCCCTTACATAACAGACATGCGAACAGCCGAGGAGATTCATGAACATGAACCACGTCTCTTCCAGTGCTCAAATGCCACCGGAAACATAAAGGTAACGAACGTTGCAATACTTTTTGACATGTTGCACAACTTAACAATTTTTTTTTCAACACAATAGGTAGAGGAAATCCTTGAATTTAATCAAACCGATTTAGCCGAGGAGGACGTGATGGTGCTTGATGCTTGGCATTCAATCTTCATCTGGGTTGGTGTCAATTCCAACAAACAAGAAGTCGCTTTGGTTGAAAAGGGCGTTGTCGAATACTTGCGCACCGATCCTAAGGGACGTGATATGGATACTCCAATTCTTAAGGTTCACCAGGGCTGCGAACCGCCCACTTTCACGGGATTTTTCGGTGCTTGGGACCCCACCAGCTGGGAGGTAATAAAAATAGATAACGTTGTGTAAATTAACAATTGTAACAGAGGGAAACTCGTTCACTAATTTCAAATTCAGAACCGAATGGATTTCGAGAAAATGAAAGCAGAACTCATGAAAACCAATCCCAACATGACAATTACCATGTCCATTAAGGGTGTTGGAGGTGAGAAAAATCGATATCCGCTAGTTGTTTTGCAAGAGAAGGACGCAGAGAAGCTTCCCGCTGACGTAAATCCCAGTCAGAAGGAGCTGTCTCTTCACGATGCCGAGTTTTCCCGTGTGTTCAAAATGGAACGTGCCGCTTTTGACGCGTTGCCTGGATGGAAGCGCGATCAATTGAAGAAGGGTGCTGGCATTTTTTAATTTTTAAGTTTGATCCAAGTAAAAAATAAGAAAAGGAAATAGTGGAACTAAGGTTTTATCCTGTCGCTTTACGTTTCTTCCTGTTAATTCCGCTGCCATCTTTATTCTTTATCCCTTTCGCCCTAATTTGAGATTTTATGTTTTCGGGCCATCGGCCAAGAGGCCGGTTTTAATCACATATATGTTCCCCCATTATAAGTATCGCTGGCATGTCCAATAGAAACAATGAAAATATTTTGACTTAATGTTAATGTTTTTTCTTTACGTTAGTTACTAAATTTAATTTCGATGTTTACAACCACCTTGTCGATGTGGTTAGAGAGCTGCGTTCACGTGAAAAAATCGGAGAACTGTTGTTCAATTCCGGATACAGCCTGATATGATGACGAATTGGTAACATGCATCACCGACTGAAGATACAATGTCGATAATACCCCATTCAAGTTTCTGATGGACTGTAAAAGTGTAAATAGGTTTTTTTTAGTTACGACACCAGTGGAATGGAACGGCACCAATTAATGATTTTTAAAATATTCGCCATTCACGCTTTTCCTCAGCGACGTATTGATGCGTGATGTCGTATCCATTTGCATGTCAGAAATAAAAAGCAGACTAATTTTTATGGAGGAAGAAATAGCGACGTCGAGCTTCAGAAACTGGCAGCGCCGCTTTCCAGTCCTCACGGAAGTTCGTCTGCACTCTGCAGTCTGCTGCCAAAAATGGCCGTCGTTGGTTAAGGCTGATTGGTTTTTCTTGGTTTTCACTTTTCCGGTTCCTGACGTTTTCCCTGAGTATTTATCAAATTAAACATTAAATATTTTTCTTATTTATTTAAACGTATTCCAAAAATTATGTATTAATCTTGTTGAAATTTTCATTCTTTGAGATCAGAAAATTCTGGCAAACTTTATCACTTGACATATGACACTTTTCCAGCTCTTTCATTCGTTCTGATTAAGTGTTTTAGTTCTGTCTTTTTGAAATCAAAAGTTAAATCTGTAGGGTTTAAGTTGTTCTTTAGATCACATGATACATAGTTTATGTATTCTTGTAATCGAGGAATTAAATGTACTTTGATATAGCTAATAACATGCATTTCTTTTGCTCATTTAAGTTAAGACTTCCTGATCACAAGGCAAATTATGCCTCACGATTATGTGATTAAACAGTTTGACACAAAGTGGAGCATAAGTTAGAGAATGGCCACAAATCAAAACACTGATTTACTTCATTTTGGATCTATATCTAATCAGCATTTTATTCTTTTCATCAGATCTGGAAAAACCAAACCTTTGTCGCACACAGGCTAAACCCATAATGTGGGTGATAGAGACTCAACGAAGAAAGTTCAGAAGATCTTGGTGCAAAGTCTGCATGGTGGTTCCCTCATTCCTCAACAACTTATGACAGTGTCACCCAAGAATAGCTCAGGGGCATGCAGATGCTGGCTTGTAGCAACTAGCAAGCAGAAAGCAGTAACGGGTGCAACTGCTACAGTTTTCACTGTGGTTGTTAGTCTGCAACTGTCACCTCCATCTGCTACTCTTAGTGTTGCTGTTACCGCTACACTTACACCGACCCGAGGACGCTGGGCACTCGCGACTGCGAGGAATGCATAAGCTTGTCACATCCACTTGTCTAGTACTTTGGCTGAATATGAAACTGCTAATAATAATTGTTTCTTTTATTTGTTAAGGCACATGACTGAAACCATTTTGTGTGTTTAAATTAAGTGATGGAGTACATTAGTGAAGCCAGAACAGAACCAGAGATCACTGATATTCTAATGTCAGTTTGAAAAGGTTATTTTCTAGAATATTTGTTATCTTCCCTCAATAACTGTGTGAGTAGAGAGAACGGAAAAGTTCTTCTTGTTCTAGAGAAAAAAATGTGCTACTTAAGAGAGAAAATTAAAATTAAAAAACAAGATGTTTTCAATAAAAGTAAATTTTGTTTGTTAGAAAATTGATTGAGGGCAATGGAACATAAAAAACCCATAGCATTGTTTATGTACTTGTTGATCGTATGGGCTTTCGTAAATGAAAAGGCTGAAATGTTTATTTTAAAAATGATTGTTTAGCGGGTTCGGTTGTTTTCTTTTCTCTTATTTTGCTTATTAAATGATGTAGCCTAAGTCTTGATTACTGACTAAATGAAATAAACATAAATGAATTGAGAATAGAATTGTGATATATTGTCCTTTTCCCCACCTCCACCCACAATTCCTCCACATTTTATAAGCGTACAATTTATACAAACATACATAATTACATACACTTAAGTTAACCCGTTGGCTGCCACGCCATACAACCTGCAGGTTGTTTTTCTACTACTCTACGCGCCACGTCAGAAGGATCCATGACCAAGGTGGGACTTGCCATTGCTGACAAGTCCGGGCTGACACGGTGACAGGAGAAGATGGAATGCACGCCTCTAGAATCCATCACCGTATCGACAAGGGGGAAGTCCCTATGGTGCACTGCCTAACGGGGCCTTTCGGCGAATCTGGGGCTGGTGCGACTGTCCGACCACGCGGCATGTAAACCACGAGACCGAACAGCGCGGCCCGTGCTAAGGAGCTAGGGGAGAACAAAGGCGTGGCAGCCAACGGGTTAACTTACAAAAAATCATACCCACAACAATCACAGATGATCCGCGTTGAACGTGTTGCCTGTCAGCCGTTCCACCAGCCGTTCCATGGCTGGATCAGGTGGGAAGTTTCTATAAGTTTCGATTACAGTTGCAGGATTAGCTTGAACATACCGAGATTCCAGACCTTCGATTTATAAAAAAACGACAAATTTAATTAATTTAAAACTAGTTACAAGAATGAACTCACAAAATTACCTCAGTTATGAGTGATGAATTGATGATTCGCCAAGATCCAGCTCTTAATCCGCATTGTCTGATATCAAGGCGTCGCATAAGGTGAGTTGCAGACAGCTAGCGACAACTCACGTGGCCATAAAGACGGAACTCTTGCACTTTTCAAATCTTTTGAAAAGAATAAAAAAAGCTCATTAGCTGTTGGGTTTAAAACGAAATCAAAATGTTTACCATCAACTGTTCCTGTTTTTTATGACTTTGGCATAATGGACGGTATGTAGACATTGCATCTCCTCTTCTAGTTCTTTATCCTTTTTCTCTTCCTCGTTCATCACCTTACGCTCTTAACGTTCAAGTGTTGTCTGTTGTTGAAGTTGTGAGAAGAATGTGACCAAGTGACTCCTTGACTGCTTTTCTCCTTGATAGCGACTCCTCCAGAACCATTAGTTAGGCAACATAAGTGCCTGTCGCGCCACAATAGTGCCTGTCGAGGATCGTGTGGAATAAGTTCCGCTGGTCATTGGTGTACTGGTATTAGCTGGTTTTCATGGCTCGATTCTACACAGATGCCACACTTTTTCACAACTTTATCAGTTTCTATTTTGTCATTTGATTGCATCGACCGATAGGCTTTCATTAGATTTGTTTTCTCCTTCTTTCTCAATTTTGACGACCATCTGAACGGCCTCTCTACTAGCAACTACTTCGTCAAGTTCCAGATAGGATTTGTTGTTGCCTACAAGAATTCGAATTATTAACGTTACTATGACAAAACTAGGTAGTTTCATTGCATTCACCTTTATGCTCGTTTTTTCTTCAACTGTAGCTAGTGTCTTTGTCAACGTCAATTTCTTCCTGGTTACCAGTTCCTTCGACAAAGATGCGTCCTGCAATAAACCAGTATTTGCGCCCGTGTCGGTCGTAACCCGAAGATTTTTAGTCTATAAAAATAAATAAGGAATTACGTTAAAATATCCAGAAAATGTTATTCTTACTTAAAGTATACACACAAACAAGAATTACAAGTCTTACCCAATAATATTGTGGCTCGTGTTGTAAAACTTTGGCTGCAGAGGTGAGTGATAAGGGTTTTGAAAATATCAATCAAAAAAGATTATTCTTCGTCGATTATGGAACACGTAGGTGAAAACTGAGTCGACGTTCCTTCTTATTGGCTAACACTTTTCTACAGCAGTGATATTTTGTTGCCTGATGTGGAACCAGTGGAACTGCCATCCCATTGATTCCCATGTAGACTAAAGATCTTGTTATGGTAAACGGATGGATCTGGCAGTTCATGTAATGGCTGACACTCGATCTGGGTTCACTTTATGAGGTACTTGATCTTCTTCATCACTGGATTCTTCATAAGCCAACAAGACAACTTAAACACTCACAACACTGTACTTGAAAGGCTTATTGTTGTTTTCAAGCTAAGTTATGGGGTAACCTTGTCCCGTAAAAAACACACAGAACAAAATCTTCTTGTATCACTTCTTTCTTTCACTTTTTATCAGCACAGAGAGATTGAATATGCAGGTGAAACAATGCATACCTCACTTCTTGTACCGAAGTTATCTGGGAATCCTGGATTGTTTCTAACATTTTTTTTTACTGGACGGCTTAGACTCAACCCACCACATTTAAATATTAATTCAACGGTTGAAACTTCTTTACAACGCCATGCTGAGTTTGCAGCCTCACAATTCATAAGTTATGTAGCCTGACTTGATTCTTCATTTTTACACTGCAGACGAACTTCCGTTAGGACTAGAAAGCAGTGCTGCCACCTGCCACTCTGCCAGCCAATTTCTGAAGCTCGATGTCTCGCTATTTGCCTATTTCTTCCTCCACACAATAACCTTTTTACTTTATTTTTGACATCTTCGAAAGAAATGTATGTAAATACTTGCGATAACGTTTGGCGAAAGCCCTGAATGGAACGTATGATAATAACGTGTTCTTCTTACCTTAACGCATAACTTCCACGATCTCACCTTGTCAGAGCTCAGAGGGGAGAGTATATAAGTGGAGAGATGTCTGAGTTTCAAGACAAACAAATTGTAGACATAGCTGTTCGGTGTATTATGTATTAACGAAATACGATAGTAAAGTTATAATGCACATGTAAAAGAAATACAAAAAATTTTCAAGACGAATTGCTAAAAGTGAAGCGAAAAAAGCAGGGGCGAGATGAGAGGGAAATCCGCTAACCTAGTTCAAGAAATTTTGTTCGTCGATCAGTTCGGGCAGGGTGGCAAGTTATTTCAAGGGCAGTGCTTTTTAACGCGACCGTGTCCTTCAATGGCGTAGCCGCAACGGTTCTCAATATCAGCAACACGACTGTGTACATCCTTTAGTCTGCCATCACTATGGCGCTTGGCAGCAGTTGGTGACGAATGTCGAAGAATCTCAACGTCTTTCAGCACAACCTTTCGAAATAGGGAAATTAAAAAATCTGAGGATTCAAAAACAATTAACCAAGTATTTACCTGAGCTCCACCACCGACAGTAGCCAACACGTCGCCTTTATAAAGTTTCGTTTCAATTTCTCCGGACGAATCCTAAGAAAGACAAAAATAAAAACATCCTTTAAGTATAAGCTATTGGTTGGAATGTGCTGTTAGTGATCCAATAATTTACCTGTTCTTGCGTTCTCAGAACGTATTTCGAAATATTGGGATCAGTGATCGTTTTGGAATCTACTAATTTAGTAATGGATTTAGCACGATTCATTTGTGGCTGGAAAACTGTATCGGTTTCAAGAGTGTTTTCTGGACGATGGTCTACCCATCCCTTACCAGGATCTACAGAACGTGAGCGGCGTTTCTTAGTGGATACAGCTGGTCCCTATATTAAAAAAAAAAAAATACAAATTAGACAATCTTAATCGACCCAGAGGGAATTTTAGCATCTTACTCTCAAAGAAGGGGTTCCAACGACTCTGGGATCAGAGACGCGATGTGTAGCTCCAATCGAAGGCGTGCGTGATTCGGATTCGCTAGATCCACTGGTGCCAGGAACTTTAACTGAGCAGCCGGCATCCAGCAAGTCACGCATAACAAGAAATCTTTCGGTTTGTCGCTGAAGTTGAGATTCTACTTGCTTATAACGGTCCAGCTCTTTCTTTAACTTTTCGCGTTCCAATTGCCGCTTTGTCTTCTCCTTGGCTTTTACGTGTTGGATTTCCATCTCACCCTGATTAAGAAGGCAATCCTTCTCCTTCAACTCTTCTTCCAACAACCTTAAATGAGAAAGACGAAATTTAAAAAACTGATGAATAGCCGTTTTAGCCGTGAATGTTTACCTGGCGTATTTTTGATGCTCGAGTACATGGCGCTGTAAGGTAGCGTTAGCCGACTCCGCATTGAGGACACGGTTTTCAAATGTTTGGCAACGCGAACGCTCATCTTTCAATTGCTCGTTCAAACTCAAGTTCTCTTGACGTTTCAAAATGAGCTCCTCTTCCATATCACGAATAAGAGTTCGGACTTCGACACATTTCTTCATTTGCTGCTCCCGGCGACTCTGTTGATCACGGATTCGCACCTTTGAGAAATGAATTAAACACGTGTATAGCATTCGCAAATTTATGCTGAAATATAAAACAACTACCTGCAGATACTCAACCAAGGCCGTTATAAGTCGATCATCCGATGCTGATTGTAATTCCAGAGGAGGCCACGAACAGCGAGCCGCACTGAAAACCATATCAATGTCAAACGGCACTTCTGATTGGGGGTTCGAAATTCCACCCTGCAAAATCACATTGAAGTTAAATATGAGACTAATAAACTCGCATTGATGGAATAAAAACCTGTTCCAGTTTGCGATATGCTTCGGTTAGAACACGATTGGCCTTTCTGCGGCCTGGGAGAAGGGCGTCTCTTCCAGCTGGCGTTGCTCGAGGAGTAGCTTCCAAGCGAATATTGGGCTGTACGGCACGTGCGATTTGCACTTCTTGAGCCATTTCAGCAAAACGCATCACGGAAAGAGTTTCGTCGTAATCATCCGCACGCGGGTTCACGCAAACAATCATTCTAACCTTTCCTTCGCCGTCAAAGTAACTCTGTTTACAAAACATTTTAGCATTTAGTAATATTAGATACATTATGAACTTGACAGGACGCTTACCTTGAAAAGATGCGTGATTTTAGAATCACGGTAGGGCACCATTTTATTAGTGCCATTCAATTGGTTTTCGCGCAGAATTTCCAAGCAAGATCGAAGCGTCATCAAGGTGTTATTGATGCTACCAGCTTCACGCAAACGTTCGCCGGTGGTTTTAGTTCGACTGTTTCTTTCTGAACCAGCAAGATCAACTAATGAGAGCTGGCCTACAGTTAGCACCTTCTCTGGAATGGCACCCTTCAAATTGGCAATTGATTAGTTTTTTAATTCAAATCGCAGACTTAGTGATCGATCGATGATACCTGGTAATCAAGCGGAGCCTGAACAACGCGGATGTTAAACACGGAGTGGCTTCTACTCGACTCTGCATTGAGAGTAGTGTGAGCAACACGGCGTCGCTTTTGTCCCTTGGCAAGAACTTCAGCAGCTTCATCGGCCGACTTAACTTCAACTTCAGTCACAGCATGAACATACCTGTAAATTGAATAGGTTAAAGCAGCTCACCTTAACAAGTGAACTGTTCACTTACATATTGTGATGTTGATCTTCTCGTAAGATTTTTGATTGTATCTTGCCAGGTCGAAGAGGATCGATAGGAGTATCGTCCAACAGATCGAAGACCGTATTGTTGTAAACTTCAACAAACGTTACAAATACAGCATAAGCCTGGTCTTCATCTAATGCTGAAATCCGTGTAGCATCCGTTACGCGCGGCCCTTCGTTCTCTTGTCCTCTGCGTGCAGGTGTCCTAAAGTATCGCAATTATAATTAGATTGTTTCAAAAAAATTTAAGAATTTGGTATTCTTACTTGAACTTGTTTGAAGTGAGACCTTCAGAATGCCTTTCTGATAATGCATCAATTTCACTTTGGATTTCAAAACTGTTCATTTTATCTGGTTTGAAGATATACTTTTTAGCCTGATACATCGAAGATTGGTTAGTACAACTGTATTGCGATATTTTTATTTTTGAAATACCTGGTAGTGACCAATGCTGTTAAAAATAACATCCAAACAACGAGGGATAATGCCACCATCCTGCAGCTCACCATTCATTGTGTGTGTTTTTCCTGATCCTGTGACTCCATAGGCAAATAGCAAGCTATTCTTTCCATGAAGCAAGTCTTCTATTAGCGGTAAAGTCACAGTGTGGAAAATAGGTTTCTGTGTGGTCTTCTCGTCAAACACACCAGTGAATGTATATTGTGTCGCCTATCAAAAAGAAAGCAAGATTAAAATACTGAAAGTACTTTCAAAAATAAATTGCTGGGAAATAAAGTGTCAACTTACTTTTGTTGTTCCACTTCTGTAACCTTGAGAAGTTTCTGGAGGTACAACTTGCACTACAGTGTCACTTAAAACAGTTACACACGAATCATCAGAGGGGACATCAAGAGGTCTGATTCTGCAATACACTTGCACAGGATCCCGATCTCTGGAAGTCATCAATGCTTGTTTGGACCGTGCTGGAGTGATTGGTGGTTTGGTTGGCACCTTAGGTGCAATCTTCAATCGCCTAATATCAACATAAAACATATTCTTAACTTCTTTCGTATACAAAGCATAGTGAAAAAAAAGAGCATAATTGGACATGAAGAGAGCACGAAACACAAATCACACACTAATACGGTTTGTAGAAAACTTACGATGGTTTCATTTTCGAGCCTATTCGGTTCAGTACTTGTGAACCCCTGTCAAATATTTAAAACGAATGAGGGATTTCAAAATGTAAACCGATTTGTCTGGGAGTGGGCAAACTTTTTGGCCGTTGTCGATTGTCGTTTCATTCAAACTGAGAGTGCAGCATCGCCAAATCGTCAGGTATGAATTCGAAATACAGCGTTGCCAGTTACCTGACTTATTTATATGACTTTGAAATTTGTTTGAAAATTCAATACAAACAAATATTAAACCAAATTAAACGTATTTTAACAACTTTTTATTTCATTACAGAGGTAATCACTTCAGAAAATTTATTGTAATGAATACACATTTTTAAATTATCATAAAAAAAAAATTAGTTCATGGTTTGGGGAGTCTATACATTCCAGAGGAGAAAGACAACAACTGTTGCTTAACTTTTGAATCAAGGAAATTTTTCAACTGTTGCAGAGTACACTCTGCCCCACTAGAGCCTTGCATTGTAAACATTTTAAGCATCTGGTGAATACGCTCAACTGGAAGAGCTTCGAGATTTGTCAGCATGCCAACAACGTACGACCAATAAACCTGCAAACCATCTTCTTCCGTTTTTTTCTCACTATCTTCCTCGTCGTCATCTTCTTCTTCTTCCTCCATTTTCGCTAGCGTTTCTAAAAGAATCTACGAAAAGGGCGTAAATGCAAAATACATACATTTGAGAAGCGGGGTAATAACTTTTTAAGATATACCTTATGTCCTGTGAAATTCGGTCCATTTTCATCGACTTTGAAGCGATCAGTAGAAATTTCCTGGAGGACCCCGTGTGTTTGCCACACGTGAACTCGCCTTCGAAGATGAGACATTGGTAATTCCATTTCCTGGCTAAGCTCTTCCAAATCCCATTGATCCTTGTCTTCAAAATGAGATATGATGGCAGCCAAATCGGGCGGGACGGTGAAAGACACGCAACGGTGATTATCAAACTCCAGTTCCAGTTCCACAGAACCCGACTGAGGTACCCAATGCAGAGAACGACTTGTTTTCACCGTTTTATAGTTTTGATTATATTGTTCGAGCTGATTGATGATTTTGATCGGCAACTTCATCGGTTTGTCCTTCAGCTGGTCCCAATACTGAGCTGATATAATCATAGCCGAAATTGGAAACTGGATGGAAATAAATAGAAAAAAAATTAACTTTTATTTATCGATGAGCTAAACGAATTAAAAACGTACTTCAGGTTTGTGCACGACCGACTGTAGGTGGGTGTTGATTCTCTTGGAGTCGGCCACGTCCTTGAGCATCACTTCGCAATTGTGCAATTCGTTTTCTCCAAATCGAATTTTGAGAAATTCTAAATTACGAATCTCTTCTTCTGTGTCAAAATGGAGGTTCAGGAGCAATCGATCCGACAAAAGCTTGCGATATTCCTTGACAAACAGGCTTTTACTGCCGTAGATGTTCACCAACATTGGTACAATATCGCCCTTTTAAATAAGAATTTGTTTTACAGAACCGAAACTATTTTAAAAACATCTTTATTAACAAGATGAAATTACCGGCTTTTTTCCTGTCCAAAGTTTGCTAGGATCGGCATCGCTTGGTGCTGGAAGCCAATTTTCCCAATCGGTTGAAGCTTCGGTATCTCCAACTGCTGCAACAGATTCTTCATCCAGTATAGCAGTTCCCGTTCTTCCCAACTCAAGCTCTCCGCCCAGCTCTCCGCTACTGTCAGTCAAACTGTGAATTATATGCCGAACAGTATCTCCTCTAAGTCGCAAATATTGCCTGTTGGAAATAGTTGAATAAAGAATACATCATAAGCCAAAAGTGGCAAATGGAAATGAATGAATAATAAATAATACTTGATCGGATCACACGCTACATCGAGAAGGACGCCAGTGGGATCAAGTACGCTAAACGCTCTTATGGCCGAGACGTAGGCGATTAGTATGTCTTCTGTTGTGGCTCCCTGGTGAAGCAATCTTGCTTCTAAAGTCGTTTTAAGAGACTGCGCCAAGATTGGTTTCAACTGCGTCCGTGAAAGGCATTCCTGTAAATCCTTTACCGAAGGAAAGCTCTCGGGGTAGCCTATTACAAAAAAGATTATGAAGCAATGAACACAATATATGATATGGAATTGACGAACCGATAATGATCTCGAATAACTGTTCGATTCTAGCGTGTGTATAGGCGTGGTACAGGAATTGGGTAAAATTTTTTCGCACTTGATCCTGTTGGATGTAGTCTTCTCCATAGACGATACCTAACCACCGGAAAATTATGTTTTGCAACCACTGCAAACGATTCAGAACAATACATGAACAGAATGATTCAAATGTCCATTAAGGCAGCACATTAATAAAATACCTTTTCGAGCATTTCAATTTGAGAAGAGGAAAAGTTTCCTACACATGAATCCTGGACATGTGATTGGATTTGAGTTAAAATGAGAGTGTGAATCATCCCGACAGATAGTTTTTCAAGGATTCCTATTTCAGCCAAAGCCCTAAATAAAACAAATATGCTGAAACATAATAAAAGGGAAAATGTTTTTGGTTTTTACTTGTTGGTGTTATGACAATTGTCTAGAATGACATTACATTCACATTGATCAATTTCTTGGTCACACCCTGAACAGTGAGTGATAACATCACCAGACTCATCTCCATCTTAAGTAGAAAGAAGAAAATTAAAAATTCAATTATATACCTACTTTAAGAACGCAAGTATAATACCAAAGTTAAAATTCCTTTTTTCTAAAGACATGAATGCTCTGAAAGCTCGGCTGTAGAAGAAATTCACACAGCATTCAAACTTTGGTGGTATCTGAGACAGCAAAATTGCACTGAGGTGTGCCTGATATTGGTCAAATGATTTGGGTGTGGCATTTCCTGACAGGTGATCCAACAAGGAAAAGTAATGCTGAAGGCTTTTAATGTCGGTGTTCAGAACTTTAACAGCCTCCCTATAGTTTTCGTAACCAGAATTTTCATTCTGAGTCACTTCAAATCTGGACCAAAAATTGGGGGTTATTCTATTTCGTGTGTCATTGAACAGCTTCTGCCAAACCAATTCCTTGCTGAAGTCTACCAAATCGTGGCTAACAATGAATTCTGCACATCCTTCAATTTCGGTTCTGTCTAATTCCTTCTGCATGTAAAAATTCAAACGGTGAGCGTGAGACAAGAGTAATGAAACAAATCTACGAGTAACAAAAAAAGAATTATACTTGACATTTTCCATCAAGGTTTAAAGTTTGTTTTAGATAATCCCATGCAGATGAAACTGGCTTCACTGTGTTCATTTCGTGCGAAATATTGGGGGTTTCTACACGTTCTTTGATACAATTTTTCAAAGAATTTCAGACAAAAACAGAAAATTGCTGGAAAATTGTTATTTCAAATAATTTCCTAATTTCGTCTGCCGGGCTACAAATGTCCACCCGCCAAAATAAAAGAACGACAACTAGAGACGACTGGTGGTAATTATATGCACCAGAACTAAGGAGGCGTCCAATTTTTTTTAAATCCTTTTCCGGGTATAATTCTTACAAAAACCCTTTGGAGCTGTAAGTTGTCCGCCTTCAGTATTAAAAAAAAAAGGTTTAATCAATGAAATATGAGTTCAAACGATATGAATATACACATTCAATCTATTAATTCGCGCAAACATCACGCTTGGATTTCACCCGCGGTCGCAAGGTTGAGTCGCAAGTTGATTTACAAGTAACAATTCTTCATCAAAATGTATAAACTAGTCAGCATCTGGTGCAGCACGAAGCTGATGTCATTTGATAATGTCCATGTGATTAATAAAAATGCTGGAAACGTTCATCGGCTGCTGGTCAGAGAGAGTCTGCGGTGTATAAAAGACGAGCGAAGGCGCAGCACTACTCTTGTGCTGTTGCCCATGAAATCCAAATAGTATTATATATAGGATGATGTGCCAACTCAACCGGGATCGTTTTTCTCCTGAAAAAGCCACACACACATATACAATTCACATCTGCCAAAAGCTAACGGTTTATTTTCTTTCTGCCTTGCGATGGGAGTCGTCCGGGTGTTGCGACGGTGATTCACATGACTGGAGTTGACAGTCAACGACAGCACGGTGGTGGTGGAGTCGACAGTTATTGGCGCTCTTATCTGACGATCCATCAGCAAAAATACACCGTGAAGATGATTAAGATCATGTATAATAAAATCATAAAAATAAAAGAAGCTATAGGAAATATCGAATCGTATAATATAGTTAAACGTTTTTAAAAAAAAAGGGAAAGAAAAGAAACGAAAGTTGGATGGCTTTCATTCTCGAATATTCACGCAGCCGTGATCATCATCACAGCTATGCACAGACACGGCAAACATTGTGAAAGAAAAGACTGAGAATCGATTTGGATGGTAGGCAAAGCGAAAAGAAGTTGGAATTGACCGGAGGTGACCCGCGATGAAAATATTTCTTTCTAGGTATTTTGAACGCGTTCATCTTTATTCACGATGGGCAGGGATTATAGCGGAGGACGGAAGGAACTTTATTTGTGTCTTAGCTATTAGATAGGCGAAAATATAAGAGAATATCTATAATTTAACTCGAGTTATAATCTAGAGAAAAGGCGGTGGGGCTGGCGGTCCGTTGACCTGTTCACGCACCAGCAGCAGCAGCACCGCCGCGTCGCTCCCGCGCCAACCGAGATCCGACCGACCGACCATCCACCAGACATGGAAGAAAACGGGAGGGAAAAATCGCCATCCGCATCACACGCAGCCCATTCGGACACAACCTCCTTTTTTTCCTATTTATTCGGCTATACATATCATCAGTTTATACTAAAGGCTTCTCTCTCTCACACCATCTCTCCAAATCCTCCCGATAGTTATAAGTCTACACTGTTGGTCTTATTTTAGCGTCACGGAGTAGTTGGCCGCGGCCGTTTACAGGAAGGAGGCGGAAAAAAACATCCGCCAAAAGAAAAAGAAAAAGAATTATACCTCAAAGTCGTTTGAGATAAGCTGTATGTGATTAAAACAACATTTTAAACAAGAAAACAAGGCAATATAACGATGAAACGTTCATTATGTCTATACGATTGGCCGAATCATTTCAAAGAAGCAAAAGTATTTTTTTAATATTTATGGAGTTGTCGGCAATAGCAGCAGCCTAAAAGCTACATTTTTTTGCCACTCACGTTGGCCATCTGGTTGTCGAGCGGCGATGGTATTAAGTGAAAATGCTGCTGCGCTGGTGTTTCTCAGCTCTGCCACATTGCGATGCTGTAATATACAACATTCCAAAATGCATAGAATTATGGCGATTCGTGATGAAATGAAAAGGAAAATCATAATTTTGAAAAGCGGACGGAAAAATGTGCTTTTCATTTAAAACATTCTCGGAACGGTACATCTATTCAACATTGGCGCGGGAGTGGAGGAAGGAGGGGTTGGAAAATGGCTTTTGGTTCGCATGTTTTATATGTCCGGGGATAGTGCCAATGAATAAACGAAAAACGGTTGGCTAAATTCACTTGACTTTTTGTTGTTTTCATCCGGAAAAGAAAAAGCGACAAGCAAATAAAATGGCCGGAGGGTGGCCATAAAAAAAGAAAATATAGACCCGGACGCACGCGGAAGTGTGAACGCGAACGAAATAACAATTAAGAAAAATGGAGGGAGATTATAAAACAGTCGGGTAGTCACGCAGAAGAGAATCAAATGCAGCATCAGCATCAGCTTCTTTATACACAGGATCTATGCTGTGTAATAACAGGTGGTTCAATTATTATTATTGTTCCATTTCGTTTGATAACATTTCAAGCACCTTATAAATAAAAAGATGGAAGAATTTTTTTTTTCTTTCTGACTATGCGCTCTCGGTATACGTTTTCACTCTTCTTTTTCCTGGTGTCCAGATTTCCGTTTCCTAAAGGAAAAATGGAAAAAAGTAAAATGGGGGTCCGATCAACCGTAAATGAAACCAGAAGTGAAAAAGGAACAACAAGTGCAAGGGAAATATAATAATGAGGAACTTGGTTACATATGGTGTGAAGACGAGAGAAAAAATGTATAGCGGTCGCTATATAATGTTCTACGGATGAATACCAACACCGTTTTTTTTGTTTGTTAATTAAATGTTGCCAGATATAACATTTACATGTTCCACGCGCTAAATTATCTGTTATTTCTTTATTTTTAAAATCTGATTATCAAATTATATCAGGTCGATTTAGTCGCTAATTTTTATAAAATGGATTAAATAATCTTTTTTTATAGTTTGACATGGCAGAGTTATATAGAAACACCATCTTGGTTTTTTCCACTGAATCATTTGTTTATATCCTTCCGCTGAAAAAACAAAATCATTTCCAAATTTCCCCAAAAAAATAAAGGAATGACGTAAATGTATAACGGGACCGGCTGTTGTTCAGTTCCATCCTGCAACAATCGCCTTTATCATGTGCTGTCCATTCTTCTTCCATCTCTTTTCCCAACAGCAATCTAACAATTCAACCAAACACACACACAACACGCCAAGTTTGTGTCATTTGGGTTCAGCGTATTATTATTCTATGTATAGTTGTTTTTGTTTATTTTATTATTACCACACAGTTTTATTGTTGCGTTTATTTTCGGTTGTTTTTCTTCAAGAGGGAAAACAAAAGTCGGAACTTTTTTTTCTTATTTTTTACATTTGAAACGACCCGGTTGGGCTTTATAGCGGTCCTATCGGCGTTTTGTTTTGTTTTGTGTGTGTCCGGGCTGACCTGGTCGGATCTGCAGTTCTCTACTCCACAGGCAACGCAAGTTCGCACGACATTCCGGCCGGACATTGTTATTACGTTCCGTTAAGGCGTGTGTGGGGGCTGTGGATGCGGGGAGGGGGGGATCCTTCTGAAAAAAACGGGCGGGAATTTCGTTTCACGCGCGCTCGAGCGGACACCGCTATTACAATCAACAGCACAAGCAGCAGCAGCAGCAGCCAGCAAGATAAAATGATTTTTTTAAAAAGGTGGAAAAAGAAACGGAAAGGTCTAACAAGAAAAAATAAAAAAAAAATCCCAAATATAACTGCAGTTTGCCCATAACAACTCAAACTCCTCCGTTGAGTGTTTTCCGAAGGGGAAAAAAGAAAAATTCGCCGTTTTATTTTTCCCCTTCGAAAAATCCCTCGGCATCTGAAAAGAAAAGTCCAACAAAAGAACATCAACAGAGTGTTATATATTGTTGTATATTACACGAAATCCGGTTCTTCTTCTTTCCTTTGTTATACTGGGGCTCAACCCAACATGTCGTACATGATATGCCAGGCGCAAACAAAGATGACTCAGTCATCCGGTCAACCACCACCACCAGCACCCACCTGCGAAGAAGAAGAAAACCTGAAAATTCACCACACCGTGACACGACCGAGATGGATAATTTCAAGCTTTTTTTGTACTAGAGAATATAACATGCCAACGTGATTCGGTTCGTAGGGTGTGTGACATTGACCTTTAAAAGCACCGGTACTCTCGCCATCAGGCAGCCAGCCATATAGACACAAGAGTGACGCAAAACTTAGACGTCAGGAATTATTAGGCAGCATAAGCATATCTAGTTGTTGTATATTGTTGTTGTTGATTCTATTATGTAAAAACGTCATCGTGACAGCAGGGCCTGCGTCAAATGGAGAGTATATATATACAAAGAGATAGACTTTCTTCTCTTATTTGATTATATTTGGATGGGTTTATTATTATTCTATTCACATCATTCCGCGTGTTATTTGGCCCATAAAGGAGCTACTACCTGCTATATACCCTATGCCACTCTGTTGGCTTATCATTTCTTCAGCCCAGTCGACTTGTAGTCGGAAAAGTGAATGAACTTTGACGACAACCCCCGGCCCGGCCCATTGCTATATAGTGGCTCGGGGTTTATCCACCGGAAATAGCCGAAGAGAGAAAAGAGAGTTAGATATACCTACTACTATATTAAACCTGTGTGATGGCCAACACACACACAAAAGTCCGACGACGACGACGTGTGATTGTTATTTACAATTTAAAAAAAAAGTCGTGCAGTAAACTATGGCGATGGTGACTTTTATACGACTCATTTCCGTACGTACGTGTTGCAGAGTAGAAAATATATATGTATCGACTTACACACACATTTTTGGTTATTATAGAAAAAAGAAAGTCATACACCTGTCGGTATTCTATTATTTTCTGTTATACAATGGTATAATTTTTATTAGGTTCGATCGTTTCGCGATGGAAATCAACTTTTAACGAAATAAAATACGGAAAAAATTGATTATTACACCAGAGGAAATGACTAGATTTCTTCAATTTAATAGCAAAAGGTGATATAGCCACTTTGACTTTGATATAATAATAGACTTGTTACTGTATTTTTCTATTTTACTGTCACCCACAATTTTTCGATCGGTTCAATTAACATTTCCAAAAGGTGCGTATCTATATAGCCTGTATATACTACCGGTGAGCGGTAATAATGCTGACATAAAAGAAAAAGGTCACCTCTGCTGCTGCTGGTGACAAATTTTTTTAGCGGTTTTTGCTCCTTTTTTTGCGGTTTTGATCAATTAGGTCATTTAAAATGAAATAAAAAATAAAGAAATAAAACTGCGAAATGAATTTTTTTTTCAGCCCGGCTAATATATACACATCCTTTTGAATAAATGGCGGAAATAAAAAGTTGCGGCCGCCTTTTTATTCTGAATTAATTAATTTTTTTATTTTTTGAAAAAAGGCCCGCGCGCAGCACTCAAAAAATAATAATTTGTCCGATCGTTAAGAAAATTTGTATTTCGCGCTCTGATGGGATCCAATCTGCTGGGAAAAAATTCGCCCGAATGTGTATAGGTCACTTGGCTATACGTACCGAGAGACTGATGGGTTGATTTTTCTTCACGTACATAACAACAGTAATAATTCACACCCTATTCATTCTAATAATGGCAGCCCCTTTTCTTTCTCTGGCCACTTCACGTGTACATCAACCGATGAGTTATTGTTGCCCACTCTGAGATATATACCGTCAACGACAGTTCGAAAGCGTGAGAGATATACTACTATGCACATCGGACAGTCTGAATATGGGCCACTATTTTTTAAACCGCATGGTGTATATGTGTGTGTAAGGCATTAAACGGCAGCACGATGATTATGTCGTGTGTGGACGTCCAAGTTTTTTCCCGTTAGCGGGGAGCGATAAGAGTGCCCCCCCTCAACGGGTGGTTATATCCTCTCTCGAGTTCTTAATGTTTGTCCAATTTTACAAATTTTTGTGATTTGAAAAACAAAAAAATCCCGGGGGAAAAAAGAAAATACACGCGGACAGCAACCGCATTGCGAATTATATTGAACCGATTTCAGTTGAAACAATTGCTGATGCGTGGCGCGTTATTTGATTGATCTATCGAGTTTGTATCGAACTTCGCCTTCGTATTACGTCAGTGGGTCACCGTTACGTCGTTTTTATTTTCCAGGTTCTTGTGCTCGGTCGAAAGATCACGGCGAATTGTTATTGTCGATGGCATTGCCGCGATTGGCGATCACCAGGTCACGAGGTTGTTGCTGGATTTGATTCGGGATATCGTGCATATAGATAAACCTAAAGTCGATGAAGGATGTAAAGCGTGTCGATTTGGATGATATGAGCCGTTGCTCCGACGACGTTATCGGTTTTATAGGTACACAGTGCGGGAGTCTGTAGGGCAAGAGAAATTTTCTTTCAATGTATAAATGAGAATCAACAAATGAAATAACAGCGTGACTTACATTCACTCGAGCTATAGAATGACGATAAAGTATACGGGACTTTGTTGGGGCTGCTGCTCTCCTCCAGCACAAGGCCAATGTAATAATCTCTGTTGCAACGGGATCAGGAAGAAGAAGAATCGTACGGAGTGATGTAGCGCAAATGGATAAATAAACAAGTCGACAAAATAATGTATACGACCCGTGTTTTCTTTTTATTCCGGCGGATAATTACGGAGCGGAATTTTTTAAGATATACGCGGTGATTAGTGCTTTACCTGGGATGTATACATACATATAGTGACTCGTGCAAAAGTCTTAGAAAAAGGGCCATTACTTGACATTTTGATTTCGGACTCGAAAACATTTCGTGATAAGAGATGCCAAAGAAATAATAGTCGTTAGATCTAGCGGTTGTTTACATGTCCAGCGTGTCGTATTCGCCTGGACTTTTACACCCCATTGACTTTCTATATGTGAGGCAACTGATTAAGGCAACAGACGGGAACTTGGGAAAAAATAAATAAATAAAAAACGGGTTATTTGATTTTCGATGTATTTAAGCTGGAATAGCTATTTCTATTTAAACGCTTAGAGCATATTATTGTATAATGTTTTGCTGTTCAGGCTGGAGCACAGTTTCAGTTGGAAAGGTTAGAATTAATTTCCTTTTTCCCTTGTGATTATAACGCACAAACGTTGATGCCAATAATAATTTGACGATGGCGGCCGTTTTCATCGGGAAAGTCCAAACGTAATTGCATTTCCCGCCTATATGGCTGGTTGTGTGGGTAAAATACATGCCGACGATTCAGCGCGGATAATAATCCGAACGCAGTTCAACACAGTCCCGCCGCTATAGACGTACTAAAGCTATTATTTAGACTGGTCGTCATTCAATACAGTTACACGAAAATCAAAGATAGATGTACACATAGAGGCTAATACATAGACTCTTGCGCAACGAGAAGGAAGAAAAGAAAACACGGTCATCGTGATTTTTGGAATTTCAAAAAAAAGAAAAAATGTTCTAACCCAATGATCATCAGAGTTCCACATTTCTCAGTCGTGTACAAAAATCAAAATCAAATTTGAACGAAATTACCAAAAAAAATCATTTCAACAAAAATAAACATTTAAAAACATTTAATTTTAAACAAATAAATTTTAAAAAAATTTCATAAAATTAACCCCGAGTGAAATTAAAATGATGTCGATTCAATGTCAAAAATGTTTGAACGAAATCACATTTTTTTAGTACCACAAATCATTTTTCATTTTCAACATGAAATTTGTATAAAAGAACAAAAAAATGGAAAAAACTAATTTTAAAAAACCCCGGGTGAAATTGAAATGTTGTCGATTCAATGTCAAGTTTGAAATCGAGTCGTCATTATTCCACGCCGGAAAATAACAACAAAAAATCAAGAGCATCACGAAGAATGTGGCGTTGCGTGTCTATGAGAGTCTTCTATTTTAAAAGGATGTACTTTCGTGAACCCAAATCGTATAATCACCGACAAGGTGCCCATGTTGTCGGTGCATGAGTCTACCTCGCAACACGTGCACTCAGTCAAGCTTCTTCTTATTATTTAAAAAAATAAAAATAAAAGGTGGTGATGCGGTTTGTATTAACCGAAAAAAGAATGAAACTAGTTCTTTCCCGGTGAGTCTATATATCATATTATAGATAGTATAGCATATCCCGGCTGCCCCTGTCGTATTATATATAAAATGTACAGTAAGTATACAGACATCTTATTCATTTTCCAGAGAATATAATCAAGTCTGTCTAACTATATCTAACAACCCGTCTGTTAGTTGAATCAATGAGCGTGACGTCTCTGTGGCAATCATCATTATAGGGCAATATCCCGCCGCCATCTTATATAGCACCGCGCGATGAAATCATTTCAAATTCCATGAATGATGACGTCCCCCCCCCCTCTTCGAATGGAAAACACCAAAAAAGGTGTAGACTATAAGGCAAACTATACCGTCAAACGGCATAATATAACCATAGCGATAGATATAGGATAGGCACACCTTTTCACGGAGTGAACTAGATCGAACGACACGCTTCGTGCTTTATGGCCTTTTTCTGATGAGCTATATTATTATAGACGTGACAGGAGAGAAGGTTCCAGGCCGGCAGGTGCTGGTGTATCGTGATCAACTATCCATATCCTTTCTCATTTTATTCCACCACTAAATAGAAAATTCAAATTGAAATGTATAAGAAGGCCGAATAAAGAATAATTTGGTCGGTGAGTTGACCTTTGACTGAATTAACGGCGGTTTGGCGGCGGCTATAGTCGTGAAATAATTTGACATTCCAGCGGGAATTTGACACGATGATATAGAATACGTATTATATAGTATACGTGTGTGTATAGAGTCTTTCTTCTTTCCGGGAAGCGGATGTGATCCATTTGATCTGAACCCCTTTGCGCAATTCCCCCCCCCCCTTCCATTTTTAAATGGATGATTGCGCTGCTGGCTAATGTTGAAGCAATCATCTATATTATATACCTGTTGTATACAACAGGTCTAATGACATGGCGGCTCGGGTCATTTATCCTTTCAACGTCTCGCTCGTTTATTTCCCTCCCCTCCTTCTCTCCTGCCGACCGTCTTTTGTTTCATTCGAAACACTCACCCAACCAACCAACCAAAAAATGGCGGAGAAATTCGAGACGCTGGCGACTGTCCATTTCCTTTTTGGTTTCATCCGCGACGTCGCGCGTCTCCAATAACGGAAGGAACAGACACAAAATCAACGACCATCAAGTGCGGCATCACAGCAGCTCATTAAGTATAGAACCGAGATATCTAAACGATAACAGCAGCAGGTAAAATAGATATTTAAAAAGAAAGAGTCGGCCATTGATCCACAGCTGTTGTTTTTGATCGGACCTTTTTTTCTTTCTTCGCGCGCCATTGATTCAATTAGGCGTGACACATCCGAGAAGAAGAAGAAGCTTCGGTTATATAAGGTAATTGAACTTGCCCAGCTTTTTTGTCTGGGCATCTGTGCGGGCCGGCATTATAGCGCAATCCATGCTGCAGCTGTGTGGGTGTCGCTTCATCTCACGCCGGCCCACACTCTATGATGACAAGTGATGCGCTTGCTGCCCGTTAATCCAGCAGCTTCGTCATGATGAACATAGTCAATCTCTTAATATAATGCCCGAACGGATGTCATTATTCTTATTTTATATTTGGCGGCGGTGGCGGCCGTGCGGTCAAACTGGTAGCGCGGAGGCGTTTTTCCAGGACCAACTGGACTTGCTATGGTCCATCCAGCAGCAACGGAAAGAATTATCGGGAAATATAGCAGCAGCGCACAGCCCATCATCAGCTCCATCGTGATCATCGTCCATTCATCATATGGATATAGACTCACACAGTTTGATATTTTCCAACGGGTTTTCCATTCTTTTGTGCACTTGACCGTGACAACCAAGTCGACCGAAATCCAGCAGAGGCGGCTGGCGTGGATTAGGCTGCAAGAACGGCCCGGAACGGCCTTAAAGAGAGAAGCGCTCCAATCAGAAAAGAACACAGTTATTTATTCTTTAGACGTCATGTTTTCCAGCACGACTTTGATGATTGTTTTCTGATGAATTCGTCGTAATCACCACAAAAGTATATTTCGCCAACTATATACCCACACATTCGCTTGCAAATCATTTAGCTCTCCTTTTTATATTGGTCGAATCAAAAAATCTTAACGGAATTTTTTGTGAAGGAAACGTTAGAGAAACTAGCATTTTGTAAATTCTATTTCCCATTTTTGTTTGGGTGCTGAGCTTTGCCCAGTCACGCAGAGTAGGCAGCAGCACGGGGGTGGATGTACTGGGTATGTATACATAAGAATGTCGCAATCGCCGCGACTTATAATAGAAATAATATAGGCGAATTCAATGGAAAACAAACGCGCCAAAATTATTAGAGTAAAATCAAACGGGGCGGAACCTATAACGGATATATATAGAGTCTCTATTTATCACGAAAGATGATGATGTGGACCCCCTGATCGACTGCGCACAGTCACTGAGTTCCAAATGGATTCCACGAAAGCCACATCTAAAGATATTATACATGACGTCATTCATTGCCCAACTTCTATAGTTCTTCTTTTATATACGGACACAAATATAATAAATTTAATCATTTCGACATGATGAGCCGTTATATAGACGTTTTTAGCTGCTGTTGCGATTTCCCTGGAATTCCATCATCCAGATTCGACACGCTCCGCCGGTGTGTGTGTTCACAAAAAAACAAAACGGAATGAAATGATGATGAGGTTGAATATTATAATATAATTTTTATACGGCGCAAATTCACGTGATTTCGAAAGTTAAAAAGATCTTATTTTTTCAAATTTGCTTGTTTTTTCCCACGCATTCTCCGAGACTCTTTGATAAGAAAAAAGGAAAAAAAAACGGGGAATCTGGAAGCGAATAAGTGGCAGTGTCCAATATTAATTCCCGTCGTTCTCTGCTGTTCAAATTTCGTCCCGCGTGACAGCGCCCAACTTGAAAACCGCGCGCCGAATATGATGTGGAATCTTCTTCTTCTTTCAGGTGTGGTCATCTCACCCAAAAGTAGAGAATGGCGGAAGTATAAAAATGAAAAAAATAAAATAAAAAAAAGACGGAGGTCTTTCATCTCTCTCTCCGTGCCAGAACACCCGTTATTATTAGATATGGAAGAGAGTTATTTAACAGCGTAGATTTATCGAATAAAAAATGTTGGGAGAATATAAGAGAAAAGAGCTATTATATAGTGCTCTATTTGGGCGTCGTGGATCCTTAGGCATGCACATGATCTATCATATTTGCATCAACATTTTGAGAAGGGGGTGGGAATATTTAATAAAAAATCTCATCGGGGTGGCTGATCTCGTCTCCACCAGTGCAAAGATGCGCCAACCAAAAAACCAGAGGAGGAAGTGGCTGCTGGTACGCATGTCCAGCGATGTAAAACAAACCATAACATATTTCAATGATATATAATCTATCATATCCCCTGCCTCCTTATATTATTAGCTCATTCCGCTGTGGATGTGCGCAAGGAATTTCCCCACATAATGTCGGTTGCGTCGATATATATTTTGTCCCAGACTTTTTGGGTTTTAAATTTCATTTCCATTTTCAAAACGGGAATTTGCTTCGAGAGTTCAATCACTTTTTCTTTTATATCCACAAAACATTTGAATTTACTTTCATTTCCTACGGCGTTTTTATTCCGACTCTAATCCTGCATTTACTTCCTCTCATAAATAATACCCGCGTGAATTTGAATCAAAGAAAATATAGTGTAATAATAAAAAAAAGTGAACGCAATTGGCCCCGGGATAATCTGTTTGACCACCAACTGTATAATATCATATAAAGATGGACCAGATGACGTCATGTCTAAACGGACAGGCTTGATTTACGCTGTACATAACATCGCTACAACGCACGCGTGTACACGTAGAAAAATGGGCATCGTCTTATAATATATAAATCAGAAAGGGAATGGACCTCGAAAACGATTGGCCAGCAGCATGCTGGAGCAGTCAAATTGCTTTTCCTCTCTCTCAGCCAGTGTCAAAGTCAAGGACCTTGCGGAACTCTCACGTTCGTGAGTCTGGCCGCGTATATTTCATCCACTCGCCGCCCAGAGTGTTGACGTTCAAGAGATTGCAGCCGCCAGACTGGGGACCGTTAGATCATCGCTTTGAGAAAACAGCAGCAATTCAAAATGAACAAAGAAAAGCTGGAAAAAAAAGGCTATGAGGATTCTTTCTAGACTTTGCTCCAGCTGTTGTGACGTAAAGTTGAAGGGACACAATCCAGCCACAGGATTTTAGACATTTACTTTGACCTACATCATCAAACAGAGTGCATCACTGGTGTAGTATATGCCTAATAATATTTGAACAGGAAGTTTGTCGCTGGGCGAAAGATTGTATAATAAAACAAGGACGACAAAATTGGTGTCGAGTCATTAAAGCTATAGACGGGCGCTATATAGGGAGAAGGCCGGCTGTTGGTTGATTGTAAAAAAAGTCTGTAGAAAAATAAAGATGCCCGGCTCTCTTTTATTTGAAATTCCGTTACATGTCCCATTAGTCGAGAGTCTCTCGTATATAACATTGTCGGGGTGGTGTGTTGGGCAGCATATCACTGGCGTGCTAATGAATCGCAGTTATATTTTCAACACTTTTGGTTTGACAAAGCCCACGCGTTTTTCGTCCGTTTTCTGGTCGCCGCTGTTATTATATTGACGATAAATCAAAAGCCGATGGACCCGCTTCTTTTCTTTCCATTCTTATATACCTCCATGGTACCGTGACAAAACGGAGAGTTGGAGGTGGCAAAACAAAATGTTGTTTAATAGGACGTGCGGTTAAAAATCAAACCAAACGGAATTCGACATCATCCAACGGGATTATTGGCCAAATAAACGAAGATTTGCAGGATTTCTCCAACTGTTATATATAATTCCAATTTTCGACTGCTCAAAAATTCGGTGTGCAATGTCGAAACAAAAATGTGTGTTGAGCTGTTCCAATCTCCAGAGCATTACAGGCATTTTTCTATTTATTTATTTTTTAAACGGGGAAAAAAAGATTTTTCTTTGATGGTCATTTCTTTCCGTTTGTTTTAGGTTTTTTTTTGTTATAGTATTTTCCCCCGGACACATTTGGGCTATTGTCCACATGGCGGGTATGACGATATTTGAAGATGAAAATTTATGATTCAAAACGGTTCTTCATTATATTTCCCCGCGGCCAGAAATGAGAAATGCCGCGGTTCTTAAAGGAGAGAAAGAGAGTTAGCTATAGCAGCTAGCTAGCTATAGCTTCGCTTTGTATATTGTCACCAAAAGAATAAGCGACCAGCATAGAAGAAAAAAGGCCAGTGATCTCTCCCTACTTTTCATCCATCTTCACGGCGAATTGATTGTCCTCCGCGCCTGATGATGTTCTGGTCTTGAAACATTGGCGAAATGATGCGCTGCTATATAGATTATATACCACCCCGTCATCATCCGATGACTCGGTCGAATGATTCAAATCAAATCAAAAACAAAATGAAATTGATTTATACAATTTCAACCGACAATGTCTCTAGGACGTTCAAAAGTTGCCGCCTTGGCGTCATTCTTTGATCGCCTTACACACAAGCGGATGCTGTTTATGTATTAATACGCACACATAGTGTATATTATCTATATAAGCCGTTATTGTGTCGGAATAAAAGAAGAACATCACAACTGAGCCGATTTTGGAATAATAAGAGATTGAATGCAACACGAATTTCTGTCCTGTTATTGTGCTGAAGAGATTGAAAAGGGAATTTCAGATTGATATAGAAAGAACAGATGTCTAAACACCATTTCGTGTGGACAGTATAGTCCAGTACCCCCGCCAAAAAACCCCGACTGACGTGTTATACCAACACGCGGGGGCCAGAAAAATAAAAAAAGAGCGGGCGATTCAAATAATGGTTTGAAAGAGCCATGAAGCGTGATCCCTAAATATTAATACATTCTCTCCCTCATCACTGATGTATATGCTGCACCCCTGATGGCCACAGCGAAAGACACCATCAAGAGCGCTGTTATAACAAACCAAACCGGCAGCAGCTGGAACAACGAGAGAGCTTCTTTCTCTATATACTTTATTTTTCTTATTTTTTCTTTTTACCTGGTTTCGCTTGGAGGCGTGATCCGCTGGCCGGGCTGCCTACAGCATAGTGCCGGCCACGCACCTGCTATAAAAGAGCCGGGCCACCGTTCCGAGTTCCATCAGTCGTAGCACTTCCGTCGCGCAGAGTAGTAGGTCCAGTTATTTTCTCTGCGCTGTTGTTTCTATTCAATTCTTTTCTGATTTTTGATCGGATTCAAAAAAATTAAAGAAGAAATATACACAAGAAGCACAACGAAACAGACAGAATTTCTGTACATCCAAGTTTGAATTATTTATTCTATATATATAGCGAGTGTGAATCGGTGCATCTACTACTATTACTTCAATCAAATTTCGGATTGCGAGGATCAACGGCTGAAACATTTGAATTTCCAATTTCCGTCACCTCTCAATCGTCACTTTCCATCAGGTAAGTCGCAGCGCGCCAAATTTGAATTTTTTAAAATTCGCGTTCAAAAAGAAAGAAAGAATAGCAGAAAAAACCGTTTGGGGATTTCAACGAATAGGTGAAACGTTATTATTACATATCCGCTATAGAGTTGGTTTTATTAATCCATCCGCCTGATGCCCAGCAGCACGCAGGAAAAACATAAAAAAAAGAGGGAGAAATGGTTTTATTTTATTTTTTCGGCGCCATCGGCCACTCAATTATCCAATACGGAGAAGAGAGAGAGTTATACTCATATGAGTTTGGAGAATAGGGGAAGGCCGGGGGAAAAATAAGAAGAAGAAGAAGAAGAGGGGAGGATGACGAGCTAGCGTGAAATGTTGCCACTGGTCATGTTGTATTCGGATCAACGGCCTTTCGTTCTCGCTCGATCGAATTCGAGCCTTTAGCAACTCTGTAAAGCGCGACAGATGCGTGGAAAAGAAAGAAAAACATTCATTGTGTAATATAGATCTTTGAATAATATACAAATGGCCAAGATTATACAAATCAAAAACCCGCGGTTTAGTCCGTCTATAATCTCTTTTGACGCGTTTGAGTAGACACAATCAAATGGTTTCCCAAAAATTCGTGAATCCTTTGCAAATTTGCTTCGTGGCTATTTTTTGTACAAACCACCGGGAACAAATCCTATAGAATTATAAGCGAATGGGGAAGAGAAAAAAAAGATTGTCGGACGACATTTTCCCCCCTCCCCTGAAGGGACCCAAGAAAAAGTCAGTTAACGAGTGGCGCCATTATTTTTCAATTTGAATGAATGCGCTATAAACGTACATGTACGAAATCCCAGAAGACCCTATATACACACAGCATAAGAATGAGAGATCTCCAGTGCTTGATTGTCGCCCATTCAGAGCTTGCTTTCCATTCAACAGAGTAAACATTGTATATATAATGTACAGTAGCGACTTTTGATTTTGACATGGAGAACTGTATACGCGCAAGCATTCTTCCTGTATTGAATAGCTGACGGCCGCGTTAACGGGTAGCCACCTGACGCCCACGATATATTCAGCAATCTTCATTGAAAGAAGAAAAGAATAGACAAATCATTCCTTTTCATCTAAATTGTCGCATAGTCTACAGAAAATTGTACCTTTTTTTCTCATGGTATAACACGATACGTCATTAAAAAAAATAATAAAAGAAAATTAAAATTCCCAAATTCTTTCGATGGAAAGAAATAAAAGTTAACCCCAGTAAAGAATTTTAATTTTTCTCTTCCGCGGGTGAATCGATCCCCTTTTGTTATTACCCAGCTGTTTGTTACGGTGGTTCTCACTCGATTCCCACGGAGAAAAGAGGAGGCCCCCACAACAACAACAGCGTCTGTATAAGAAATATTCATCTAACGGTTGATTATATTCTTTCGTTTATAATCTATAATATATACCCACCGACGTTACGCAAGGAAAGACTGACGACAGCCACCAGTGGACTGTCGCCATTGTCGGATGCGCCTCGGTTAATTCCACCGTCCTCTCCGTCATCGGCCGCGTGTCAGGCCGATATAATTAAATCCATCCCTATATATCAGAATAATAATTAAAAAAAAAGAACTTTCGTTGGGGACGAACAAACAGGAAAACATAATCAATTTTCACCTGTGTATTTTTTGGGTAGATCCCACGGGATTGGTTGTCGTAATCAGTGATTGATAATGAAGGAACTTTTTGATTTTTATATAAAATGATTCAAAAACTCACCGAGACTTTTTGGCTTTTGGTTTCATTCGATAGCGGACCATGGGTGCGACCGGGTTACCGCTCATCTATTCGGCCGTCTTGCTGGCCCTCTGCGTCTCCTACATTCAAGGTACGTACACATTCGTGATTCCTGTTGTATAATTTTATTTCGTTCGATATTGAGTCAAGCAACAGAAACAATTTTGGCAAGAAAAATGTCAACGGGAATAAGTTTTGGCATTTTGGTTCGAATCAAAATGTCCAATCGAAAATAATTTTGATGAGATCCTAACTGGATCTCATAGCCCATCACGACCAACACAACGGTGAACAGAAGGAAACAAAAAAAAAATATTTTCGACCAACCGCATTGCAGTGGGGGAAAAAAAAGAGACGAATGAGTTCCTCATTCGATAAGAGAAACGGAAAATTTGACCGCAATAAATGGTCAAACTACCGTCAACTATTTTTATTCGTTTGGCGGAAATTGGCAAACTATAATGACTAATGGCGATTTCACACGTTGATTGCAACAAAGAATATAGAAATTGTTATTTTTTTGCTCTAACGACCCGCCATTGTTTGATTTTTACTTTTTCTTTCTATTTTAACAATTTTAATTAAAGGCCGAGTCGGGTTTGAGAAGCTGTCGGAAATGGACTACCGGGGCAACACTTACTACACCATCCGCAATTTATCCCTTTACGAATGCCAAGGATGGTGCCGGGAGGAACCCGATTGCGCCTCGGCGTCCTTCAGGTTTGGTTTGGTTTTATTTTTATTTCTCCTCTGTGCTTGTGACAAAGGAGAACAAAGGCCCACAATCAACTTGATGAGTCGACATTTGCTGTACTCGCGCGTCTATTGTTTGTCGTACTATAATGTCAGTTGATTGAAAATGGTGCGGTTCTTTTTCCCCCCTGTCCAGTTTCGTGGTCAACCCGTTGGCGCCCGTCCAGGAGACCGTCTGTTTGCTCCAGAACGAGACGACCGGATCCAACCCGACCGTCAATCCGCAAAAGGCCGTGTCGACTTATTACATGATCAAGCTCAACATCAGATCGGGTACGCACACATGTCTTTAATGATCTCAAAGTAACCATCACACAATTTCAAGTTTCCATTCAATATAACAGCAGCCGGACTGCTGTCTATATTGACCACAATGTGCTCTATAAATAATAACGGTCCAGCGTCACACTTGATGGCCGTCTGATTATATCGTCGACGTGAGTGAATTAAAAAAACAACAGGCCAATTGCGAATCTCTTGTCTGTGAACTGTGTATACAGGCCGCCTGCGTGACTCAAAAATGTATCAAAGAACAAATTCGGGAGTTCTTATAGATCTTCATCTAAACGCGGAAATTAGACAAGATCAGAAATAGCGCGCGTGCGCTGCTGAGCGACTTTTTAAAAGTTAAAAATTTTTGTTTTTCTTTCGGGCTTCAATGAGCGTGAACGGAATCCGTAAGAGCAGCAGCAGCAGCAGTGGCGGCGGGCATCATGGGGAAAGAGAGTCAGTTTTGTTATTTTATTTTCTCACACGAAGGCCAGCGCGAGTCATTCACCTCCTGTGGCCTCTTATATCTTCACGAGAGTCCTCACTGGTGGACAGCGGTGTACCGGAACGATATGCGGTCCTCAGTGATACGCCAAAGTCCGTATTATATACTTTATGCGCTGTCTACTCTCTCACACGCACACACACATATAAGAGAGACACTCTTGTTGTTGTAAAAAAGCTGTTCTTAATATTTGTCAAAGCGGAAGTCAAATGTTTGCTTAGTCAGTGTAACATTTCGCGTCTATATACACGATTCGATTCTTTTTTTCTTTTAGAATCATCTTCCTGTATGAGTGTAAGACTTGTGTACGAGTAATAAGACATGCGTGAATAATATAAAAAGGATCAAGTTTGAATACAAACCAGCAGATTCAGTTTGGCGATTCAAAAAAGCCGCGCGACTGATGGCTGTACATGTAGAAAACATTGGCAAAGATGATGGAAGAAAACGACGACACACGCTAAAAACGACTTCCGCCACAGATGGGAACTCCGGGGGAGGAACAAGAGCTAGGAACCGAGTGCGGAACTAATGACACCTTGAAGAAAAAACAAAAGTCTAATACATAGCCCCCAGAATATTCCGAGTCACGCAGAAATGTTTTACGAACTTTTTGTTTGATCGTTTATTAACACGCAGAAAGAAGCAGCCAGCATTGCGTAACCATAATAACTCGTTTTGTGTGTTTGTATATAATCAACGGAAATACGAGAGTATATTTGACGTTTTCTTCTATAACCAGAATCTTTTTTTCCTTTTTTGTTGGTTGAAATAATTAGAAAATGTTTGCAACCGACCGTGGACTTTTGAGAGAGTGCCAAACAAAATGCTTCGTGGTTTGGACAACGCGCTCATCTTTACGGCCACCAAAGAGTCTTGCCTGGCCGCCTGCCTCAACGAGGTATATATAACACAGCAACAGCATTATTAACATTATTATGATGAAAAAGTGATTTCATTTTATCTAATTTGATGAATCATATCTGATTGTCAATTGGATAACGAGCAGAAGCGATTCGTTTGCCGCTCGGCCGAGTACAATTACATCACCACCAAGTGCCACCTGAGCGAACACGATCGGCGATCGGTGGAGGACTCGATCGAATTGGTCGACGCCCAGGGAGTCGATTACTTTGAGAATCTCTGCTTGAAAGGTGAGAGAGATAAATATATTATAAGATAACTCGATATCATATTAACCGATTATTATTCAAAATTCTCTTATATATTCCAGCCGCCGACGGATGTCGAGGAGTCCGCCAGTACGCCGTGCCGTCCATCGGCGTCGCTGACGATCGCGTCGCTCATCACGCCGGCGTCTATTTCTACGTCGACAAGGAATTATTGGTAAAACCAAAATAAAATAAGCCTCCTCGATTTTGGTTGGTTTGTTTATTTCTTTGGATAAATGTGACGTAACGATGGCGGTCGATACTCTTTGATTTTTGAGGGGCGGTTCGGTGAACCGCGTCCTGTCGTGTAAAATCAATTGTTCACTCGAAACTTGAGTCAACAAAAGAATAAAGAACTAACCGCGCCGTGTTGCGTATAGTATAGGATTTCATCATCTAATTAATTGCCTAATAATTCCAGTCATTTCCGAAAGAATGTTGAGTGTTTTATATGTCTCGGCGTGTGGTGATTTGTTTTGACTTATAATTTCTCTTTTGCTTGTGACATTGACAAATTGGGATGATGATGGCACATCAGGCGAGCAATGAAGCGGCGTGTCAACGTGCCTGCCAAGTGGAGAACGAATTCCTCTGTCGCTCCTACCTGTTCAAGGAGAGCTCGGCCGGCCTGGAGTACAACTGCCAGCTGTACCATTTGGATCATTTCTCACTGCCGGATGGACCCAGCACTTTTCTCACCACCGACCGGCCGCTGCTCGACGACGGAGAACCTGTTGGCAAATTCGTCGAAAACGTTTGCATCAGTAAGTTTGAAATTATCCAATTAAAAATCAAATCAAAAGCGGAAGAGAACTTTCAAGAGATGCTGAGATGTTTCTCACCATCTTCTATACGGTTGGCCGGCTGTGCTGAAGTGAATCTCAGCTTGTGGGATGGCGGAAGATTTCATTCGATCAAGGAAAAAAGAAATAACAACCAACGGCCTTTTTTAAAAACATTTTTTAAAACCATGCGCATATAGTTAATATACTACACCGGGGCAAGTCAAGTAGAAAAGAAAAAAAAGTACACAGCAGCGGGAGTTGGTTGACCCGCACGTTAGTCATCCGTGATCAAACGGCCGGTGAAAATAGAGTCGCCCTGGGAAAAAACAGCGTAGGAATTATATATCCAGCCGAAAACCGTCGATATGGAACAACGAAGCTCCCAGTAAACTGCACTTGTTAAAGAAAAACAAGGAAGAAAAATCTGGTTTTCAATTTAAAAAAAACAAATTTTAGTTTTGTTTCAAGCGAGCAGAGGTCTGACGGGGTTGATGCGCTTTTAGCACCAGCCATAATATAGTAGCAGACGGCAAAATATTTTTTGAAACAGGCGAATCCCGTTAAAACTTTTTTATAATAGCTGAGCATTTGATGCGAGATGATGCGGTCCGTTGCTCCTTTATATCCCGACTGAATTGTATACGCGAGCATCATCAGACGATTGTTTCGTTACAGTATTCCGGGGAATCCAAACATTGAACATTTCCGAGTATAGTATACCCCCAGTAGCAGCAAACAAAAAAGCCTAAAGTCAACAGGTTTGATAACTCCATCGGCAGAGTTCATCGATTCGTTTTTCAAATAACCCAAAAAGAAAATGAAAGCAACATAGAATTTGCACTTTTATTTTCTTTCACCATTTCACCATTTTCCTGTGAAAAAGAAACACAAAAGTGAAAGGAAAAACTATTCAAAAGCCATTCCAAGTTCACTGCAAATGAAGCAGGACAGCACGTCGTCGTCTATCTTCACTTTATTTTTTTCAGATTCCCAGGGCCCTGGTCAAAGTCCTAGACGGAAATACGCACAGTCTGAGAGAAGAGGGGGGGTGAGATAGATAGAATGGTTTTTGACAAGACAATAGTGTTGTTATATACCATGCTTTACCTGACAACCTGAGTTATGTCTTCTTTTCCCCTCGTCTACCCAAATAAAAAGCCGCAATGATTTCGACGGTGGGAAGTGGTCAACCACCCGCAAAGGACATGGTCAAAGACGAAGTTCTCTAATCACTGTCCCCGACAAGGTTATTTTTCTCTCTCTCTCCCCATTAGTCCATATGTTAATCTCATTATAAGTTGTTTTACATTGTTGATCAATGTTTTCAAACTAACCACCACGCACTGTCCCAAAATCACGGCCACAAATTCTATCGTGGAATTTAAAAGAAAAAGAAAATGATGTCCTTCTATACTTTTTAAATTTTTAGACGCAAAAGTTTGTCAGTCCAAACAGGTTTTGAGTTTTCTCAAAGCGGTATACCCGGTATGGACGATATAAATATAAATTGGGCAATAATTGCAGGGGGGGGTTGAACCGCCCATAAATGTCCAGTTCCAGCACATCCCGGGAGCCATAGCTCAACTATAAGCAGACAAAAACTGTGGGAAATGTGTACGAGAGAGAGAAAGAGAACGTTGTACATTGCTTCAGGTCATTTTTTCAGCTATCCAGTCCTGGACAAAGAGGACGTTTTAGGGGGGAAGCAATCAGAATAAGAAAGAACTCGACTTCACGATTTGCTTGTGAATGATTAGTTATATGCATGATGAAGATATATAAAAAGGTTTGTGATTGATGTTATGAATATAACTAACGGTTGATTGTCGCTTTTCCTGCTGCGCTTACAGGTCCTGAAGGACTTGGTGAGCTCACCGGTGGACAGGAACCCGTCAGCGGCGGATTAACCGGTGGAACTGGTGGCAGTGGGATCGGGGGAAGCGGCGGAAGTGGATCAGGAGGAATTGGCGGAATTGGCGGAAGTGGAAGTCAAGGAAGCGGAAGTGGATCTGGAAATGTTGGCGACGGATCAGGAATCGGAGGAAGTGGGTCTGGATCTGGAATTGGTGGAAGCGGATCTGGATCTGGAATTGGCGGAAGCGGATCCGGCTCTGGCGGAAGTGGATCTGGAAGTGGCGGAAGTGGAAGTCCCGGAACTGGTGGTGGATCAATTGGAAGCGGCGTCAGCACGCCTCGGCCAGCCCGCCCTACTCGCCCAGGTCTTAACGTTGGAACCGAATTGGGAACTGGATCAACTGGATCAACTGGATCAACTGGCAGTGGGAGCGGCGGCAGTAACACTGGGCTCATTGGCGATGGATCAGGCGGAATCAGCGGAGGCGATCAAACCGGTCCTACTGAAAGTGACATCAACTGCGACCGTACTGGAACCTGTTACGATGGTAAAATCAATTTAAAAAATAATTAAAATAATAATGAACATCAATATTCAAATCTCAATCTTATTATCTTTATAGTCGGAGTTCATTGTCGTGATACCAAGATCGAAGTTCTCGTTAAAACCAACCGGCCCTTTAGCGGTCGCGTTTACGCTCTCGGTCGCAGTGAAACTTGCAACATCGACGTCCAGAATAGCGACAGCTTCCGGTTGGACTTGACCATGAACGGCGGCGACTGTAACACCCAATCCATGTCGGGCATGTTCACCAACACCATCGTCCTCCAGCACCACAGCGTCGTCATGACTAAAGGCGACAAGATTTACAAGATTAAATGCACCTACGACATGTCGCCGCGCAACGTTTCCTTCGGCATGATGCCCATCAGGTATATAACATAACATTATATAATACCCCTTCATCTCCATTCTTATATCTACTAATTTCTTTTTAAAATTAATTTCTGGGAAAAAACAGAGATCCGGACATGATCAGCATCACTTCCGCACCGGCTGCACCACCTCCACGCATCCGCATTTTGGATCCCACCGGTGGCGATGTCGAAACTGTTCGTATCGGAGATCGACTCATTTTCCGCATTGAAATTCCCGGCAACAGTAATATGAAATCATTATTTGAATATTGCAACATTAGAATTAACTAAATTATTATTATTTTTCAGCTCCCTACGGCATTTTCGCTCGCAGCTGTCTTGCCATGGCCAAAGACTCCAGAAGTACCTTTCAGATCATCGACGACGACGGGTAAGAATTAAATTTTTTTAATAAAATCTAATTTAATAATTATATTCTTTTATACTTCATATTAGTTGCCCAACTGATCCATCCATCTTCCCTCGCTTCGTTCCGGACGGAACTGCTCTGCAGAGCACCTACGAAGCTTTCCGCTTCACCGAGAGCTACGGTGTCATCTTCCAGTGCAACGTGCGATATTGTCTAGGACCTTGCGAACCGGTACGATCGTATATATTACGCCCTATATTTCAATTAAATTAAACGTCATAATCATTGATGGATTGTAGGCTAATTGCCAATGGGGAAGAGACACGATAGAATCCTGGGGACGTAAGCGCCGTAGTGCCGAGAAAGTTGAAAAGACCGAAGAGGACATGACCATGTCGCACGAAATTCTCGTTCTTGACTTTGGAGATGAAGATACGAAATTCAGCCACCGACAGACTGCCACCTTGCCGGCCAATTTCCCCAACAACAGTAAGATTAGGCGGGAAATTTGAATCGGTCACGATATAGGAATGATAATTGATTTTTAAAAAATGTGTATAGGTACTTACACAGTGCATGAAGAGACGGTGACCGTATTCAACAGCACTTGCCCAACAAAGACGTCCGTCCTGGCGTTGGCCGTCACCTGCGCACTTCTCTTATTACTGTACATCTGCACCGTGTTCTACTTCCTCATGCGCCGCTGGTTGGGACCCGACAAGAGCGTCTAAGATTATATACAAACCCACATCTATAATCAAGGTGTGGAATCCTAATATCTAAAAAACACGGGACATATTTTCCGATCGTGAAGCCCTCCTCCTAAACATAATCGTTATATCCATTCGTCGTCACGTCAATTTCGCTAGATATTCATTGAATTTCCATTTATCATTTTTTTTTTGTTAATTATTATTTGCTTGATTTGTTAAAGCAGCGCTTTAACATGACTTCTGGTTGAATCTTTTTTTGTTTTTCTTCCTTGGTGGACCTACAGGGAACTGGTCCATTTTAGTAATTTATTATCCTATATAATCTTTTTAGGTGTTTCAAAACTAGCCCAGGGCAATTTTGTTGAGTGGTGCTTATTACGGCAGATCTTATCCTGGTTTTTCTCTAGCACACTTGTTATAATGTAAATATGATTTAAGTGGGGGGGATGACTTATATATAAATGAAGTCTTCAAAATTCTAATATTCTTGGGAAACCGGTTGTAGTTGGAAACGAAACAAAAAAATAACCGTTTTTATTATCGAATGTTTCTTCGTTTATGTTTTTCCCTGCCCCATAATAAAACTTTGTCTGCAGTATGAATAAACTGATTCACACTAGTAATGTTTGGGAAATCAACTTCTGGTCAACTATATATTTAGCACGAGCTTGAACTAAATTATCGACAAAAGATTATCTATGAAGCCGTGTTATCTTCAATACTCCCAAATATAATTGCATGATATCAATTGTTTATTTTTCAATCTGCGGTTGTGTAAAAAACAGTGGAAGAATTAGTCTTTGTTTTAATCACAGTCATGGAAAAAATCGGGAGAAAGAAGCGTCAGTGCTATTCGTATTTAGGTTGTCTCCCGCCTAAATCAAATCTCCCGCCCAATTTAAAAATACAAAACAAAAGAAAAATGTTCAAATTATTGCTACACTCGGAAATTTGTTTGTAATAAGACACAGTAAGCTTTTATTCTTAGTCGAAATATGCAAATTTGAGTTAGTTGTTAAATTCTGGTTTTGGTGGAGGAGGAAGGGAGAGAAAAAATTTCATGATGGCCGCCGCTTTTCAAACCCTTCCTCCCGTTTCTCTTTGTTTCAAGGGGGCGTTACCAACTTTCGTCAGTAAGTCAGTTGGTCACCGAGCCTCAGCTCGAGCGCAACGTTTTATTGTCGTCTCTAAAAAATGTTTTAAGTTCTTGATTTTATTTTTACCATTTTTCTGGTAGTCTGTGACGTGTGACACGGACAAGAATGAAAAGGAATTTTGAAGGAGCATTTAGTTGTATATTTCGCTTCTTCTTTTTTTTTTGCTGTTGCGACGTCAATTCTTTTTGTTATTCAACCGGTAAGTCACTCAGAAGTCGAGAATTCTCACCGGCAATAATTCGGTTGTTTTTGTTTTACAGTTGTTTCTGCCTTTGCTTTTGGCGTTCCTAGAGAAGTGGCAGCCGGTCTCACGTCACGCCATGTTTGATTGGCTCACGGACAAGGTGCTGGACATTCAAGCACCAGAAAATAACCCCAAGAGGCTAAATGGTTGTCCAAGGTAATATGTTAGTCATTCAAATTTCGGTGTCATTTGTGTGATGCAGTTATATTCTTCCAGGGCGGCCAACAACATTTGGAGACTGAGTTGATAGTCAAGTGGTAGTGTTGAGAGAAGAATGGCCACTTTGTGGCAGCCATTCGAGTTGTCTCCTGTCTTTCTCGACTCCACAACATGGCCATCAGTTGGAGAATCCAGCTGGCCACTTCCTCGATGAGATGTTGGAGAAAACAGAAGTTGCCAAAGTTTATTCCCAAGTCTGGAGGCCGTCTCCAGAGTGCTTGGTGTGGATGTAATGAGCAAGTTGCATTTCAGCTTGCAGGACTGACTCAACTCTATGAGCAAATCTCTTCTCGTTTGGGTCTGTGCAAGTGCAAGCTGGCTCGCTTTACACTACTCCAATTACTACTGACTGCCAACATTTGGCAGAACACAGCAGCAGTTCACACCTAGACCTCCAGTCAGTAATTTTCTTTTAATTTCATGTCAATTTATTTCAGCATTATTGTTGAAGCCCACGGTCGTGCACATTGTGTTGACGTCGTTGGAAGGGTCGTTGGAAGCCATGCCATGTTCCACTAAGTGTTTTAGTCTTCTTTTTTTAATAGGTTTACTGCTTCATTGGCTTGGGGAACATTGTGCCAATGGACGTGGCTTCCCATGTTCCCTCTGATTGGAGCCGCCCATCTCGACTCATCCGCCAGGATCCAACAAGCCCTCGACGAAATCCCTAGGGTTTCGCTTTTTAAGACCACGGTGCCCTTTAATCGGTGATAATTTGCTTACACAATTGCTAGTTTTAATTCACTTCTCTCCTTATTATTTTAGGATAGAGACTAAAGCTTTTTACGAGGCTAATCAAATTTAATGGGTCTCCTCCAAAGCTCCTTATCCATTATCCTTACGCCATTCTGGACTACTACCGACACCGATTGGATTTAATCAGCAACACGACGTGCCTGGATCGCCAATATCTGGTCAATTGGTCATGGATCAACTCTCGGAGAACCTCGGCATAATTCTCAAGTATGTGGCGGCCACTCTTTCTGGCCCTTTCTTTTTGAACGAATAATTGATGGAGCGACTTGATTTATATCTCTTTGCATAGATCAATGGCCGACGAATCATTGCTCTACGAATTGTTTCGTTTTGTCGATCTCATCGATCTCGCTACCTTCTCTTATTATTCGCCAACGGTTGACAACTATGAAGACATGTACTATCATCAGAGCCCCTGTGAGTACAGTAAATAACACTGGGGTTCCCTGGCCCAACTTTTTCGATTCTTACGATTCGGGAGGGGTGCCCACACTCCGTCAACTACAACAATCACCGTTCGTCCATGAATTGTACCATCAACTTGTTCCAGTTCCTCCAGTTATACTCGACGTCCTGCGACTAGCTTCAAGCCAAGGCCCACCATAGGCCTCCATCCACCAGGCCTCGATCTCCTGGCTCATATTGGAATCTTCCAATTGTACCCACAGCAGTACTCATCGGGAATATACTCCACTTCCGACATCCGCCTCCTGTCGACTACCACGGTACCATCCGGCCGAGTAGCATTCGTCCAACTCCAAAAATTCCATCCACTGCGGCCCGTCCATATACTAGACGCCCTTCTCTTTCGAGCCAGACCAGCTACACACCGGATTTCTGAAGGTTAGGACAATTAATTGGGGTTGAATTATGACATTAACTTCTTGTCGAGCTTATCTATAGGGTTTACTGGCTACTTTTGTTGTTGAATTCTCTCCAGTTGAAATCAAAGATTAAAATTCCACACGAATGCTGTTTATTCTGGATGGGATATTGCGTTTAACGCAGTCTGACACCAAAATATATCAATAATAACAACAACTACAATTCATTCCAGGAAATATCGCCTTCCGGCGTCCCGACTTCAACTCCGGATTCCGCCCTGTGTATTTTCTCAACGTCTTGAAGACCACGAAATCTGCGATTGATCTCCATACACACCGCCGCTGCCTTTGTTCAGGTAAAAAGAAGTTTCTTTACTTTTAGAGTGCATACTATTTCTATTAGTTCAATGACAATTTTGTTTTTCTATGAATTCATAGACATTTTTGTTTATTTTTTGACAACACTAAGGAAATACGAACATTGGTACAGAGAGATGCCAAACTTCCGCTAAGATATCCAAGTCCCAATGGGCTACCATAGGTGAAAATGCTTTATTAGCCAATTTTTATCCTAATCTCTTGTTAGGATATAATACTAGAAAGAAAATGGGCAGACAGCAGTTCGTGATTCTTCCTCTGCCCCGTATTTTCTCAGACGGGCCTCATTCGTTTTTCTTATTGGGTAGAGACGGATGAAGAAGAACTGAATAATAAGAGTTAACAGGGCACACATTGGTTGGATAGAAAAAACGTTCTCGGATGTCGCAATAACCAACACCCACCGCTTCACTGTTCAAGAGTAGCTCAAAGACGTCCGTTAATTGTGCCAGTTGAATTTGATGGGGAACGTTTATCGTAGGATTGACTCCCATTATTACCTTCGCATCCGGTTGATTTTCTCTTTCCACGACGCTTTTCTTTTTCAACAGATTGGCAATTCTTTCGCCGTGCCCATGCGCGTTGTTCATTGCGTAATCCAGCGCATTTCGCCCGGCATTGTCCAAGCGGTTGACATCCACGTCTGGATGATTGAGGAGTAGCTCGATGATTTTCTGATTGATTTCTTTCAAGTCGCCAATCAGCCCCGTGTCGGCTTCGGTTATTTGGTCGATTATTAGCAATAATCTCATGCATATACTACTCTTCGTAGCGATTACAGTTGAATGTGGCCTTCTCCGCCGGTCCCAGTCAATCACCTCTTGACTTGGCAGCTCTTTCGAATAATTGTTTGGCCGCCTTTTTCGATAGTGCCGAACCTGCAAACGTGAATGCCTGCAGACGGGGCAAAAATGTTGAGCTTGTTTCGAATGGAAGATGGGCGATAGTTTTGAGACTCTCCCAAGTTGTTTATTTTTGTATGACGGAACTTGTTTCTCAAGATCTTCCACAAGTTGGTAAAGGACAAAATAGGTGGCATAGTATTTCAAGTGAGACTGCAGTCGCGCCAAATTTAATTCATTTAGACTTTTTAGAGCGACACAGTTGGGGCAGTGGTGGCCATGCCATACCGTAGTGGAACGTCTTGGCTGCAGTCACTTTCAAGTTGCGTCGACTGCTGTGAATGAAACTTGATCGTTGATGATGTCGGCGTGCCATTTTCTTGGGGATTGGAATCAGACATGAAAACTACTCGCTATTTCTCCTGCGACCAGAGAAGGTTAGAGCTGTTTGTTTGTAGTCCTTTGCAACTAGACGATTCCGAGTCTCCTTTTTAGACGAAGAGAAGTTGTCACTGTCGTGTTATGGACAGTGGGTCGTTTCATTTGGTCGTGTCGTGTCAGTTGCTTTGGCCACAGTCTTTTTCCAATAAGGTCATCTGCCTTTTTTATTATCCAACGCCCAGAGGCGAAATACGCAACGTTCAAAGCATCGCAGGTATCCGCTTGAGAGCTGTTTTCTTTTCGCTCGTTTTTCATTGTCACTCTGAAAAAGTCATTTCATAGTGAAGTTGGTGTTTCTCCTTGATTTTCTTGAACACTTCCCTTTTACTTTTACTTTTTTTTGTGAATTTTAAATGATCAGCTCTTGATTCTCCCCCCTTTTTTGTGATGGCCGTCTCTTTCGGAAATGGGTAAACCATTATAAAATGAAGAAGAATCTGCAAAAAAGCTAATGATCCCGAGCGCTTATTGTGCAAAAAAGCTTTTTTTTCTCCCCTTGGCTATTTCGTGTTGTTGGCACGCACTCAGACTCAGACATGGAAAAATTTTCGGCTGCTGACGTGATGTGTGACATCTGGTTTGTTGTTGTTCAATTCTGCCCAACCGACAGTCCGACACGAGACAGCGCCCGGGGGGAAAGTTGGTGCCGTGACTGCTTGTGAGACGTGCAATCGCCGTTGTTTATTTTAACTGCAAGGCTACGACGAGTAAGAGGAAACGTAGAGAGAGAGAGAGAAAACAAAAAGACCAAAAAAACAGCATCGTCTGACAGCCGGTCGTGACGCTAGGCTAGGCGAGATTGGGTTCCCCTTCTTGCAGTCCAGTTGTCCAGCACACGGACCACTACCAAACGCGACAACAACAAATAATGCAAACGCCAGAAAATCTAATAGTGTGAACGTCCCGTCAGCCATTAGACTCTCAGGGATGGAGGCGTTTATGATTGTACCGTTGGCGATTAAATTTTTGATTAGCCGCAGCATCCGCCGTGTCCCCAAAAAGTGGAATGAGAAAAATAATAATAAATAATAATACATAAATGTAATCTCAACCGACCCACAAAAAAAAGAACTAAAATACAAGTGAGATGCATGTCACCTCTTTCGTCATCATGCACAATCCGTAGGGGAAAGAAAGAAAATATGCTAGTAAAAGCGAGTAAAAGATCACTTTTAGTGTGTCGATTGTTTTTTCTTATTTAATGTTGGCGATTCTTGTTACGACGTCGGCCGATGAAATCCTCTCGTTGGGATTGTTCTTCAACATGTCCATGATGATAGCCCGCATGGGTTGTTGCTCTTCTATGGCTGTAATGATGGCATGTTATGGTTATTCGTTATTGAAACCTATTAGATTAAGAAATGGAATATGTATTGGCCTCCTACCTGTCAGATTGTCTGGCGTATTCTTGATAATGTTGGTTGGGATATTGAAGTTGAAGCCGTATGGGTGACGCCCTTTCAAAAGATAATAGCCGAAAATGAGACCTGTGGAAAAGACGTCGCTCATGACGGTTCCTTCTTGACGTATGGGCGTCGTTCGATCCATATTGTTTTTTATTATCAATATTTCAGGGGCAAACCAATCATCGGGCCGTTTGTTGTGCTCTGTCGTCGAGATACTTCCCCTGTCGTTTTGTGGTTTACTGAGTCCGAAATCGGCCCATTTCATCAAGACTTTCCCTCCAGTCGGATGAATTAAGACATTTTGGGGTTTGAAATCCCAGTAAATGAATCCTTTTTCGTGAATGTGTGCCAATCCCATGGCCAACTGGAGGCAAACTTCTTTTTCTGGCGGCATTTTCTCGCCATATTTTTTCTGGTCCTCGTTGCCGTGGAATAGTTGACTCAGTGATAATTGGCAAAGTTTTAGCGCATAAATTCTGATTGGGTAAAACCAAATTATTGAAGTTATTTATTGAGCCGCTTGCAATATTCACCTGAAATCACTGGTGCTTTCAACGTGATAAAGTTTGACGACATTCGGATGATCAAGTTTTTGCAGAGCCTCTTCTCCTAGGTTATTTTCAACGTTTTCGATTTGGATTCGCTTGACGGCCACTTTTTTGTCCTTCCACGTGCCCTTCCATGTCCCTTCGAAACTATCCCGTAACAGCCCTGTCCTATCAACTTGCATCTGTCTATAATTATACTATTCACCATCTTCTCGACTGTCGCTCACGACTGTCGAGACTCGACTGCTTGACTCGCCAACTGATGGCGATCGAGCATTTGCCTTCTCATCGCAATCCGGTCACGCCCCTCTCCAAAAAACCGCGGGCTTGGCCGAATCTCCGTGTAAATCATCAGTTCATCCGCTGATAGATTTTTTTTTTGTGTGTTGTTTATAGCTTAAACGGATTGACGCATAATATAATTATAGGTCAGGGCTTGCTCGTTGGGTTGCCTGCGTGTTTATTAACATGTCTATTAGTTCCCTGCCCCGATTTCATTTCCTCTTTGACTTTTTTCACGCGCGTGTTTTCGTGTTCATTTTTTGGAACCCAAAGAAAAAATTGAAGACACTTTCTTTGCTGCTTGGCTTTTTCGCCATTTTGTGAGCAGTTCCATCCCTATTCCCTATGTAGTTGGATCGTTCGTGAAAGGACGTAGCTTTACTTGCGTTCTGGTTGTCTTTCGTTCTTGGAAAAGGTTTGGCGCTGCTGCCCGCTGCTGCCAGGGGGAAACTCTTTTATTCCTTTTCCTCATTGTGTCATTTGATGGCACGAATAAGTCTTGCCCGCGATCTTGCCTGTATTTTCAAAAGAGCAATAATCGTAAATCAATTCCGTGCCGGGAATTTTGACGTTGCTCCCCAAGGTTTTCTGTTGTTGATGGCGTTCCATCACAAGTTGTAAATTGTCGACAGCTCAATATCGCCATTCTCAATAGAGTTTTATTGCCAATATTGCCCGAAATTAGCCTTCCACATTGTCGTGTAATAGTCGAACACCAGACGAAGACCTTTTTGGGTCATGGTTATTAATCAAAAGTCAATTGTCTATCTTTTTCGTCAAGGTCTTGTGGTCTTCTTTCTGTGGCTTAATTTCGATCGAAAACTTTTTTCAAGTCTCGTGCAGCAAATTTTTTTTTCTTTCTGATTGACGTCTAATGCCCTGCTGATGGAGCAGCATTGGTGTACAAATCACTTATAAAAGCCCCGGCGAAACTTGTTTTTCTTTTATTGGTTTCGAGTTTTCGTCCAGCGGCAAAGTTGAATTCTTTCTCTCAGGTTTACGATATTAGTTACGATGTGGTCAGAATTATCAGATTTTAGTTGGCATTTAATTATCAATTGATCTCAAACGGTATACACTTTTATGGCGATTGCAATGTCTCGGCAGAAATACTTGCGCGGTTTTTGAGAGGTTGCCTAGCTTTTTAGATTTATATTTTATAGTTGTTTCTTGACGTCTATTTGTCTCCTCAATATTGGCCTTAATGGCAAAAGGTCTAGACATTGCGGATACGGCAATCTCTTGTTGACGTAGTCCCCTTTTTTTACCATTTTCGTTTAATATTCAACGAAAAATCAGGCCAAGAATATTTTGTTGATTTTTTCTTCCGCTTGGCCGATCAAATTTGAATGACAAAACGAAAGTAAAAGATTTGAAATTTAAAATTAAATTTTATTTGAATCGAAAAAGAGAGAAAAACAAAATCAAAGGGTAAACCAAAGAAACTGGATCAGCTCAGCCTCAACGCACGTCAGAAACTGACGGACTCGTTTGAGGGCAATGAAATCCCCCGTCAAGGAATTGGTCAATTCTACACCGGCATGCGAGTGAAGACGATCTAATTCCTTTCACCGTGTATATTTTTTTAGATTTCTTTGACAGTGCCAACAAATATTGTCGTAAATGGCGCGCCATAAAACCGTACACCACCACCAAAATTCCAAAAGTAAGAAAATGGGAGTTTGACTACAGAGAAAGTTCTTCCTGTAGCAACCAACCAGAAAAGTGGGTAAATTGACCATCAGTGCCTCTGTCTGTCAGATAAGACGATTGCTGGCCTACGATCTGCAACCAAACTGAATCTCCCATTTTGAGTTCGATCGTCGACTGGAACGAAAGAGTTTCCCATTCATTGCCTGGATGGGAATCACAGTTGGCTCTCCCGAAATGAACGCCATTCACCATCAACCCCACATCGAGCCAACCATGTCCAGCGGGTAATACACCAACTCCGCTGAAGGTAAAGAAATAGACTCCTTTGCGTGGTGCTGTGAATTTCCCAGTTGTTATATTCATGGCTCCGCCGATGTTGAGTCTCTCGAGTTCGAATGGAATTTCAACCCCGAAGGTCGAGAAATCGCTTCTTTTCTGAGCGTAGAAATAGGTGGGGAGGGATTTCACGTCCGTATATCCGATCCATTTTTGCAAAGCTGCTTTGTTGCGTGAAAAAAATTTCATTTACACGACATTGTTGATTACTCTAATTTTTAATTTTATTTTTAGATAAAATGCACCTGGATCGTTTGATGGTTTAGTAAAATCGCAATAGACGTTTACGATTTTGTTGCTTTCAATGATGGAAAACAATCCGCTTTTCTTGTGGCCAATTTGCTGGAGGTCGCCGCATGAGCCGGGCATTCTGCCGATGGATGAGGCGGCCGTACTCACTGCCAAATATTTGTATGGTTAGTTGAAGGTAAAAAAGAATTATCTTTTTAAATGTGATAGGCTTACTTGTCAATTCTTCGATCTTGGACTTTGAACTTTGTGCATTTTGTTTAACGACTGTAAACAAATGGTTAATTTTTTTTAAAATGGCGATTCAAACTATATGACGTTATTCGCTATTTTACCGTTCAGTTCATTTTTTAAAGTTTCAATCCCGGCCAGGGCTTCGTTCAATTGGCGTTGTGTATCTGCAAAATGACTCATTGCAGTATCAATTAAATTGACGTATTTGGCTATTGAGCACGTAATTCTATATCATCTCCCAGTAATTAACCAAATTACCTGCCAGATTTTCTTCCGCAACTTTGATTTGATCTGCCAACACCTGTGAATCCTTTTTAGTTTCTGAAATGGAAAACAAATTACTGTGGTTTACTCTTCCTCTTCATCAAGCTGTCGACCACAATTGATAGGTTGTAGTACATATCGCATAATTAATTCATTTTACGAATATATACCTTCCCTAATGGCGTTGAGCTTATTTGCAAAGTTGGTTTCGATATTTGCCAATAATGCTAAAAAGTTTTAAAAATTTTATTGTCATTGGATTATGGTAGTTATGTCCGTCAAATTAAGTAGTGATAATGAATCCATTTGAATACCTTTGACTTGTAATGGCAAATCTTCTTGAGATGTGCCAACTCCGTCATTCAAACAATTATCTACAAATGAAGAGAAATGGAAGTAAAATTTAAATTATTTTTTGTGGATATATTTTTAAAGCACATCAGAGGATACCATCGTTCAATTGAGGTTTGAAATCAAGTTGCAAATGTTCAAATTGTTTGGGATTGATGCGCATTTCAGTCTTCACTCGTTCGCAATGTTCCCGTGTCGGGCAGATCAAGGTAAACCTGAGCGATGGCTTGTTGTCATTCAAAACCCACTCATTGTTCAATGAGAAATCAGCAGATTGCACTTTGCTTGTCAACCTGGCACTGTTGAAAGGAAGGACTTGCACTTGACTGAGCTCGATTTCTTGGCCGAGTAGCTGCTTGAGGTTTTCGGCCACTTTTTTTCTGACGTCTTGATTCCAAATTGAAAAACTGACGCTGAGAATTCCCCGAGTGGCCGTTTGATCGTGAATAGAAACGACATTCAGGTGACTTAGCAGAGCGATCGGCGAGAAGAAATAGATTTTCTTGTTGCCTGAAGCTGTTTGACTATCGTAAATATTGACATTAACCGAGTCGTACTGCACGGAGGAAATTTTAATTGGCAGCGGATTATCCCCGCGAGTATCAGATGAGCTGGGATCAGATAAGGGATCGGATAATTTTAATTCTGAGGAAGCGAAACTTGTCAGAAAAAGGATCGTCGCCACTACCAGTTTCAATGACAACAAAGCACCCATCTATAAATTTTCGAAACATCACGTCAATACTGTTTAGAAGGATTATTTGTTAATTAATTATTTTCTCGATAATTCTGCATAATTGTATTGGTTTTTCTTTAATTTTTACCTTTGAAATAGAACGCCGATCTTTTTTTCGGTGTGATTCGGTGAAGAGTAGCAGAGGATGTGCTGACGGCATGCACTCAAGGTGAAATCTACTGCCACGAAATTCTAGCTGGTCTCTTTCTTACAGCATGGTAGATAAGTCGTAATCACGGCCACTCGCCAGCGCTTGAGGAAATGAAACAATCCCAGCCATAGCCTTGCCTAACCGCGCCTACCTACCCACTGATCATCATCAACCTCAACCACCCAACGCTAGAAGCTGTCCTGTACCAGAAAATTAACAGACATATTAACCTTGCAAAAAATGTAAGACCAAAATACCGTAAACTAAATTCTCATCAGGGCTGTTGAAGTATTTTATTCATACGCATCAAGAACAGATACGCAAAAAATTCAATTTGAATTCCCAACTTCTTTTTCTATGATTTATTTTTAATTTATTTATAAAAATTAATGTTTTTTCTCCAGATGCTCAGGATTCGGACAAATTTGCGCAAATTTGTCACTAAAGGCGACTAAAGACGCGTCTGGATTCAAGTTCCCATCTTTGGTGTGTTCAAGGTTCAGCAACTCGAATTGGATACAGCTCAAAGACAAAAGTTGGAAGAGAAAGTTTCTCAGATATGGGCCCATAAGGAAATGAACGAGGACACTAAAGCAGTTTACGTTTTTTTTTCAACCTCCCTGGAATACGGTGCTGCATACTGTATCTCAGGACTTGCCTACGACGGAGCATGATGTTGTCAAGGTAAGCAACTTTTTCTGCTTGCTTTGTGTTGAAATGTGCTGTGCTGGCGTCATGACGTCACGTCTTAATTATTTGATTAAATGTGCGCCTCTAGCGGCCTGACGGTGCAATAGCGCAAAACTACATTCGAGCACCGTCAGCCCGACGGTGCAATAGAATTTTCGACATGATGAGCTGGCGTTTACCTCCAACTACACGTGATACGCCTACAGGTAACATAATCCAAGTTCAATTTCATTTTTGGCTCGTTGCGATTACCAATGTTTTGGTTTAGAGCTCGTTTATTGTTTTAATTGTTCTTTAATGAAATTTGATTTGTCTCAAGAGCAGGTTGAGAAAGGTCCAGCATTTGGTTTGCGTCGAGGAGGAATTATACGTCAGGATGAAATTTTCTAATAAATTGACGCTGACAATTCCGACCTGCCCGGCGCCATTCTGCAGAGACAGGCGTCATCCGCCAGCAGTTTGCCTATCAACTGCGGCGACAACAGCGAACCACACGAATGGCCCGACAGCAATACACGGTGGCCCCTTTCGTCAGCCCATAGCCGGGCAAGAAATCTCGCCACGTCCTGAAAGAAGGGTTGGATTATTTAAATCTCAAACTGGGCGGATTTGATTATTAAATTTAAATCACAGGCTGAAGTCAGCTGTGTAGATGATTTCCAAATTAGGTCTTAAACGACAGTCATATTTTTTCAGATGATGCTAATGTAATCGACATTCCAATCGGCCCCTCCTCCTTTTACCCTCCGGTTTACACACAATCAAATGTATTTTTCTTTTTTTTTTTTTTAAATCTGATTATTATTTTAGAGAGAATTTGACTTGGGGCAGAGTTGACTGTGTACTTGTGCAGCCTTCCCCCCATGACCCGTTAGATGATAAGAAATGAAAACAAGAAATTCTATTGATGATTCCATTGTTTCTGTACACACATTTGACTCCTCCCACTATTTGCTTTTGCAACCCCATTCAACGACGCTAAGAACCGCGCCGTTGCTTTTTTTCTTTTCCGTGTTCCTTCTGTTTAATTTCGTTTTTCCTTTCCCGTCAACAACGAAAAAACATCTCCGTCCTTTTTGCGACGCCCCACATTCCATCACACACACACCAGATTTTAAAAGAAAAGTTACTACAAAAAACATATTTTGACAGTGTGCGCGTAGTGAGTATTTGTGTGCATCATGTAGCCCATTCCAGCAGAAAAAAAGGAAACAAAAAGTTGTTGGCATTTTATGGTGTTTGTATAATAATATTGTCGTCACCTCGTCAGTGTCAAATTGAAAAATTGTTTGATCGGGAAATAATAATCTCCTTGTGGGCGAACAAATAAACAAAATATTCAAAAAAATATGAACAGTGCTTACTTATGTCAAGCACAAGATAAAGATTTATAACACGATTGGTTTTCATGTAATTATTGCTAGAAACAAGAAGTTTGAGCTTGAGCACATTTATTGAAATCATTTAGTACAGAGATGTTTTCAATTGATTTTGGAAATCAACGAGACGAATCTAGTTTGAATTAGGGCATTCCCGCGCTCAAAATAGTTTCACATTTTTACCGGTAGGTGACGACTGCTCCTGTCCCTGTCTGCGATCAAAACATCGTCTGCTACTCTTCCTTTCTGTTCTTTCTCTTTCTAAAAATTGTTACTTGCTAATAAAATTTTTTATAAATTCGTGAATAGGCCTACCAAATAGCAAAAGGTGCACTATGATAGAAAATCAATTGTTGCTTGAATCTCTGGACCTGGTTCAACATACTTTGAGTAAGTGAGAGAAAATAAACCCTATTTTCCAGCCCACCATTACATTAACTGGTTGCCTTTGATTATTCCATTTTGATGCACCATAGACTAGATGGAGAAAAAGTTTGGGGATCACACTTGGAACAACAGGGAACATAAGATAGACGATTTCCACTTTCAGCTTTCCAATTTTGTTGAGCAACAATACTCTCTTTGCTGCTAGTCAATCAACTGTGAATCTGTGATCAAGTGTTCCACATTTGACTTCTCAGGTAGTGTGATCCAAACTTAAAATTATGCAACCATTAAGACTACTACTGTCAAGTATTTTTTACTGGGAAACATACATGGCCCATGTTTCCCTATTAATGTCGTAATTCATTGTGCTTCATTCTTTAATCAATCAAAATTTACTTACTACCTTACTTACTATCTTTCTAATGGTTTTTCTCCCCCTCAGGATATTTCCCATTGCCTATGCCCTATGCTGCCAACTTTGCTGCAATTCACAAGTGCTAAGCTGTAGGTATAAACACCTGACATCAAAGATGATGGTCCACTTGCAACAAAATTATTACATTGCTTAATTATATTTTCCTTTTCATTTCAGTTGTGTCCAGTTTTTTTTATTTTTGTACAATATTGAGCTCAAGTCCTCATCACAGTCTCTTCAGTTTGTTGTTTGTCACTGCCAACCAACTGCATCAGTTTCCACAGTGTCTGGTGAAACATGGAAAACTTTTCGAATGAACTCCCCACCACTTGGATAATGGAACCAAATGACTGCCTCCTGCTGTAGCATGTAGTAAATTGTTAAAGGACGGACGACGGAACGGGGCGAAGTGAGTGAGTGTTAATCAATTAACAACGACGTTCATTCGTTAAAAGTTTTAAATTCTCTTCCAGGAAAGTCAACACTACTTGGTGGCCAAATGGGATCTTCTGTGGAAGGTTTACGAGAAGAGTGGGCAGTTTGTCGCTGCCGCCCAAAGCACGGCCATTAGCTTTCCGTTGAGGATCGAGTACCTTTCACGAGCCGTTGTCCGGGCTGAAGCTGCCGAGACGAGTTCATTAGGCAACGCCTTCCTTCCAAGAGCTGTTTCTCTACCAGATGCAAGAGAAAATAGACCTTGCAAATGTTTAGTCTCAAGTCCTGGAAGCTGTTTCCGGATTGCGCAGTCGGGGTGTGGATGCGATAAGCAAGTTGAATTCATTTACTTGTTTTTTAATTCCATCTATTTATATTGAATTCATTAATGAGGTTGTCACATTTGAAAAGGTGGGGGGGGGGGATATATCAGAATTAATTTAACACTCGCGTAGTTTATAAAAGTTTATTCTTTATCAGAAAATATGTTGCATTTCATATCGTCTGACACCAAAGTTTGTCAAGACCTTCAACGTAATCAACTGTACATTTCACTTAATAACAACGACAATTCAATCCAGGGAAAGTTCTTCCGTAGTCTGGAGATCACCTCCCATCACCCGCATTATGGGGCCAGTGTTCCTGCTGTTGGACGACGTCTACATATATGCGAAAGAAAAGAAGGTCTGAGATGGATCCTGACACAGCAAACTGCCAATTGCCTTTGTTCAGGTCAGTTTATAGCCTATACAGTATACAGTAGTATACACACTATGCAAAATTTGATATTGGCATTTGCGCGTCAGAAGCTATTGACAATTATCCATAAACTAGTAGATAACCTCAACTCGTCTAAAGAATAATGGCATACAGAGAGGTAAGCCAATAACGATGTTGGAAATGGAACTCTTTTTTGCGGTGTCGGACCGTTCAACTTCCAAGAATGCGATACTGATGTGATAAGAGATGACACCTTTTTGTTGTTGCTAGTTGACCCTTATATTTCACACTGACGTATATACATCATTTTGGTATTTCGATAGCTAGTTTAGGGTTGAGTAGGGTAGGGAACAATAGATTGAGTGGGAAGAGAGGGTAAAATTGGTATTGGGGCCCTCTGTTGAGGTCCCTGCAAATTACACAGAATTAACAGTAGTAAAGTGTCGATCACTGTTGGGAGTCATTATATTCCCAACAAACGATGTAAATGTAACATTAAGCACAGTCGCCTCTTTAAACTTTGCTTAGGTAGTTATGCTGTAATGGCTGACAATAGGAGTGACGGTAAAAAAAAGTAATGTTATTGCTTTTTTAAAAAATGTTGCTACTGCCATTATTATATAACAAGATTAACTTATTAGGAGTTGGGATAACTTTGAACGAAAAACAGGGTTTAAATTCTTACTATTCCGTTTCGTCATGTTCTCTCAGTCGGGCGACAATCCTTTCACCTAGTCCGTGTTTGTTGGCTCGAGCACAATCGATAGGAGTGTGTACTTGTTTATCGACACAATTCACGTCCACCGCTTCCGTATTGAGGAGTTGCTCGATGAGATCCATCGATTCTGCATTTCTCGCTGCCATGTGAAGAGGGGTGACTCCGTTCTTGTCTGCGATGCCTGGGTCGGCTCCCATTTTGATCAGACGACGGGCATTGATTGCAACAGGGTTGGGTCCTTTGATTGCGAAATGGAGTGGCGTCCTTCCGTTGATGTCAACTGGGTTGATGTTGCTTTTCCCAATTTCCAGAATGAGGTCGATGAGTTCCGTCATCTCTTCATTTTCGGCCGCCAGATGCAGTGGGGTGACTCCGTTCTTGTCTGGTACACTGGGATCGGCTCCCAATTGAATAAGGTGATGAACATTTTTTGCAGACAATGATCCCGTTATTGCGTAATGGAGAGGTGTCCATCCAATGTTGTCAGCTCCGTCGATGTCGAATTTTCCGGTTTCCAGAATGGCATCGATGAGATCCGTCGTCTCTTCGTCAGCTGCTGCGACGTGAAGTGCGTTCGCTCCGTTTTCTCCCCATGTCAACGCGCTTACATCATGTCCGTTTTCTATCAAGTAACGAATCGTTTCTATGTCCGAAACCAATTTTATGTGATCTGTTGGTACCACTGTCGCGATGTTTTCCGGTTCGTGATTGCATTCGTCTGCCTTCGCGGCCATTTTTTCCCTCAACAGATTAGCAATTGTTTCGCCGAGCCCGTGCTCGTTGTTCATTGCGTAATCCAGCGTACTATGTCCGCTATTGTCCAAATAATTGACGTTCACGTCTTTGTGATGTACGAGTAGTTTGATCATGTTCATGTCTTTTGCATAATAGGACGCCATGTGTAATGGAGTCATTCCGTTATGGTCGCGTATGGTGGGATCGGCTCCCTTTTCCAGCAAGTAGCCAACAGTAATCACGTTTTTGGCATAAATAGCGTAATGGAGAGGTGTCAATCCATTGTGGACTCCGTTGATGTCGAATTTGCCAGTTGCCAGAATGACGTCAAGTATTTTGGTCGTCTTTGCAGAATGTGATGCCGCATGAAGGGCATTCATTCCTCCTCCCCACGTCACTTTGCTGAAATCTGCTCCGAATTGTTTGGATAGTTTACAAACCTTTTCCACGTCCGAACTCTCGATTGCATAAGCTAGAGCCGATTGAAATACCCGATCAACTTTATCCTCCATTTTGATTGCATTGTCGCCGATGAAGTGTGCAATGTCACCGACGTCAGCCTTGAACGTGTTTTCTTCTCTGAAATGTTCAAACGTTGGTTCAATGCACTGGTTGGGCTGTTTGTCCCGGTCGCTTCCTGCCTCCTCCATCAGATTGGCCCCGCCGAGCTCGTGATGCTCGTTGCTGGATTTTGAGTGACGATTTTGAGCGAATTTTTGTTTGACCGCAGTCAGTGCCAATGAAACTTTAAAATTTCGAACTTGTTCAATGCTGACCATTCCTTTTGCCACCAACTGATAAATAATTTCTCTTTCCAACTTGTGCTTATTACAGAAGCCGGAGGGTAAAAGCTTCGCGTCCTTTTTGTACTGGTCAGTCTCTTGTAGCGAGGCGGGAGCGATGCCTCTCAAGGTGAAAGCCGTCAGCCTTTTATGACAAGGCAGGCGCTTTCAACCTTGATACTTAGGTTGCTTCGGATGGTGCAATGTTAATTGCGCCATCCGACAAACATCTTTCTCTTCTTGCACCACCACATCCTGGTGATGGTGCAACTGTATACGTGTCTTTATCTATGTTGCAATAACTAACCCCAAGTATAAAAAGCCCACGCTCTGCCTCATCCCGGCAGAGTGATTCCGGCAGTGTACTCCCTAACAAGTGGTAAATAAAGTTTCCTTATAATCTACTTTGTGTTTGTGTTTGTGTTAGTGTTAGTATAAGTGTAACTTCAGTGTGAGTTTATATTGTGATCGTCCAATCATCACAAATTGGTGAACGTGCCAGCATGGCTTCGAACATCCGACCTTTTTTTTCAACAATCATCGAGGAAGGAGTGAAACACCAAAGCGGTAAGTGAATGACGACTCCTACGTTACCTTCTAAAAATACATCTTATGCTGCTTTAAACGAGTCCCTGATAGGGGAGATAGACTTAGAAGAAAACAGTTACACCAGATTCCTTCCACAAAATATTTTACCCATTAGAGAAAGATTTTTTTTTTATCGCAGTGGAACGAGTTAATTAAAATTACAACAAGACGTCGCCACTAAAGAATTATCATTAGATTCTTTAAGGCAAATGAACAAAGGGTTAAACTTGATTATATAGACTTGAGATATAGCTACGTTTCAACAACAGTTAGCACAGCAAACAGCACAAAATCACTCAACCTCCAAACATGACTTCAACTCCTCCAACACCGCCGACCGCTCCTATACAAATTCCTTTAAACCAACAGCAAGGCCCTAGAGCACCTTCCCCCGATCCAAACAATGTTCCATTGACTAAAAGTCATCTCCGTGAACTATACTCACAGGATGAACGAAAATCAATTCCAGTTTACAAAGGGAAAAGAGGAGATCAACTTATAAATAATTGGTTAAAAGACGCCAAAAGAGTAGCGCAAAGCGCAGGATGGAACGCAAAGGATAAAATTAAATATTTTTCAGATAGATTAAGAGGTGATGCCGCGGATTGGCACAGTGACTACATAGATCACGCTGCGGATAAAGAAGATTACGATGCGTGGGAGAAAGCTATCATTAGCAGATTTTTAACGGAAACAGAGATCGAGAACCTTAAGAAACAATTAAATGAACTAAAACAGATGCCTGATCAGAGTACCCAAACTTATGTTTCAAAACTTAATCATTTGTATGACATTATTCATGGAAAAGAAATCGTTCTTGATGAAACAATTGCACCTCCTGAAGCCGTAGTTCTGGCTAGATCCCTTAGGAAAATTAGAGGAGAAGCAAAACAAAAGATATTGTTAAAAGGCTTGTTACCAAAAATAGTACAGGCCGTGTGGACCAGAATTGACGTAAATAGCCATTATGAAGATGTTTGCGAGATAGTTTATGCAGCAGAAACTATAGTAAATAGAATGGAGCAGAATGAAGAGAAAAGTCTAAAAGCAACAATTGCAGGTATTTTGACTCACGAAGACGAGCAAGACGTAGAGCTTCAAAGACAGAAAAAGAAGCTTTCCAAACTTGAAAAACTAGTAGGTCTAAATATCGAACAGCGACCATAGGACTTTTAACCACACCAATGTACATAAATTACCAATTATAGCTAATGTAGCTCAGCTAATGAGAATACCAGTAACATTTAGTAACCTTAAGACACAAGCATTAATAGATACCAGTGCAGCTGCAAGCTTCTTAGCACACCGTTTGTTAATATGCATACCGTATAGCAATGATATTAAAGAATTAAAATTTTCTGACCCAAACGTACAGTTATTTAGAACAGTTTCAGTAGTAGTAGTTAAACCTATTGGTAGATATAAATTAAGCATTAGATTAGCTCGTAGACACCCATTTATTCACCTATTTTATGTTATAACAGATCTAGATGGAGGTTGTATTTTAGGCTATGATTTCTTCGCAGCTAACAAGATTGTTATTAACCCCAGTGAACGTAGTATTAGTTATACACATGAGAATGAATTAAGAAACTTGATCATACCTCCTTTATCAATATGTTCAATCAGTATAGCCACACCTCCACAGCTCGATTTAGCAGGAGTCCCAGTGGAACAGAAAGAAAATTTGAAAAACCTGTTGCTTAGTTATTTTTCCCTTTTCACCGAAAATATTAATGAGTTGGGTAAAGCGAAATCGATTTAACATTCAATTCATACCACGCAATTACCAGATGCTATGCCCATGAGAGGCACTTCAAAGATACTGGGATTAGTAGTGAAAAAAAAAACAGATTGAGGATATGTTAAGAAATAATATCATCAGACCAAGTACCAGCCCATTTGCCTGTCCTATCTTGCTCGTAGCGAAGAAGGAGAAAGGTCAAATGAGGTTTTGTGTCGACTATCGCCCGCTAAACAATGTAACAGTTAGAGACAGATATCCAATTCCCAATATTAAGTTGATTATCGATAGCCTTCACGGCGCAAAATATTTTTCGAAATAGAAGAAAAGCATAAATACAAAATTTGCTTTCATATGCGCGTATGGACTTCACGAGTTCAACTGCATGCCTTTTGGTTTGTGCAATGCTCCGAGTACTACTTTCCAGAGGAAAATGAACACCTTATTTAAAGATGTCTTATATGAATTTGTACTTGTTTATTTGGACGACATCATCGTTTTTAGTAAAACGATGGATGAACATATTCGACACTTGCGGATAGTATTCGACCTGCTAACACAAGAGAACCTTAAACTAAAGTTAAGTAAATGTGACTTCTTTAAGACGAAGATAAAAATACCTAGGACATATTATTACAGCTAGTGGATTTCATCCCGACGACGGGAAAACACGTTCCATACTAAACTACCCTGAACCGTTGAACGTTAAGCAATTATCGTCCTTTTTAGGTTTGGCTAATTATTATCGCAAATTCGTACGCGAGTACGCAAAAATAGCTCATTTCTTGACAGAACTAACGAAAAAAGATAGTACATGGGTATGGGGCGAGAAAGAAAGGGACGCCTTTCAACGTATCAAACATTGCCTAACCAGCAATCCACTTCTGAGGTATCCAGATTTTACCATGGGAATTTCTAGTCTACGCGGACGCCTCAGAATACGGGATTGGTGCAGTATTAGCGCAGATACAGTATATACCGCCCTCAGAAACGGATCCAGAAGCCTTACACGGAGAACACGAAGTAGTAATAGCATACACTTCGCGACATTTAGACGAACGAGAACGAATTTAGAATATTTCAGAAAAAGAATGTTTAGCTATTGTACATGCATTAGAGCATTTCAGACCATATCTTTATGGTAGAACTTTTAGAGTATTTACAGATCATAAACCGTTAGAAACATTGATGAAGAAAAAGGACCCACACGGAAGATTAGCACGTTGGGCATACGAGATGCAGGCATATAATATGACTCTTATACACCGTCCTGGCCAGGAGAATCAAAATGCAGATGGTTTAAGTAGACAACCACTCCCAGTAATAGGCGCTATATTAAAAACTCGAAATAATGCAAAACGATTGGATAACAGCGCAACGTAACGACAAATATTGCAAAGAAATAATTCGAATAATTAGTGAATGCGAAAACGACAAATAAGAATTTCAATTTGATAATGCAGGTTTACTAGTAACAAAAGACAAATAATTGTAGTACCAAAAGAAAAGGTAGAAGACATACTTAAGATGAATCACGACCACATGTTAGCAGGGTATTTAGGAGTAGCAAAGAGCTTAGCGAGAATTAAACGCCAATACCTTTGGCCCGGACTAGGCAACGACGTTAAAGCATATGTGAGAAATTGCATCACATGTGCTAAACGCAAAGCCTACGGCTCAATTAAAGCACCACTTAACCCTTTGCCACCTGTAACCAAAGTTTGGGAACAGATCGCAATGGATATAGTTGGACCGGTCACGGAAAATAGTAATGGAAACAAATATATATTAGTTCTGTCTGATTATGCAAGTCGATTTGTTATGAAAATTCCAATGGAGAATCAAAAAGCTTATACGATAGCTGAACACTTAGTAAAGAAAGTTTATACTAAATATGGTCCACCAGAAAGAGTACTAACCGATCAAGGTACCAATTTTCTTTCAAAACTTATCTCTCATATCTGTGTGTTATTTAAAATCAAGCAGATCAAGACCACTAGTTACCACCCACAAACAGATGGTCTTGTAGGAAGATTTAATCACACACTATGCGATATGCTTACTTGCTATGTTAACGAAGAACCAGAGTCTTGGGATATGTACCTCGACTTTGTGACATTCACTTATAACACTTCGCAACACTCAAGCATCGATAGTGTCCATTTAATCTATTCGTTAAACGTAATCCAATTATACCCAATGACATTGCGATATCGCAAGACGTTCAAGTCTTTGAAGACGACGATGACTACTAAAGACTTTGGAGAAAAGCTCTAGAATATTCAAAAGAAAAATTAGAAAAAGCGCAAGTAAAGCAAAAGCAATCTTATGATTAAAGGAGTAAATTAATGATTAGAAATCAATGATCATGTTCTTTTAAAAGCATATGAACAACAGGAAAATTTAGTAATAGATGGATAGAACCTTACATAATATCTAAAAAATTATCTGACATTAATTATAAAATTATAAAATTAATTAACAACGTAACCAGTACATTATCCAATGACGATTTGTTGAACATGTAAATAGGATTAAGTTGGTAACAGAAAATTCAAATGAAGTAGTTGTTTCAGATACCACCCCTATAATAGCTAAACTTGGGGGTACACCTGAAATAAAAAAAAATATATACCTAACCCAATAACCTAACCAATATATACCTATACCAACCGAACTAACACGAATCAATTCGATAAAAAAAACCTATTTTGTTTTAAGTCGTTTTCCGTTAGGCATAAGCCTACTGTTCAATTATTCTCTAAACTTGAAAGACAAGCAAGAGATTAGTAAAATTCTTCCTAAAAATCTCCAACTTACCTTACAAAAGCATATCTGATTAGATAAGTAAAATTAAAATATTCTTCAACATCATTTTTACACACTCTTTACAATTTAAAAAAAATAAATAAACAAAATGAGTCAATGACCCCGCTGGCAATATGCATACCTTAACGAAAGTGAAAGCATCGCCCAAACCGAATTTTCACAAGAAAGTGAACGCATACGCCATCTAGCGCTAAAAGTAAGAACCACCCCGCCCATATAGCAGTTATTGTAAATTTTCTCACCTTCCGTAAATAACCAGCACGAGCAAATAGATATAAACTAAACCTTTCCCATATAAAATTCAATCATATTAAAAGTAAAAGTTAACCTAAATTTATCATAATACCCTCCATTTTCTTCAGTCAAGTAAAGTAAAAAAAAAAAAAAAAAAAAAAAAAAAAACCTCCATTCTACGAATTCCCCCACAATACAAGCATATTTTCGATTTCTATCATTCATTTTTCTTTCTCTCCCCCCATTTAAACTAAAAAAAAAGAGACACAAACTTTCGAATATTAAAACCGAACTGGAGCGACAGCCACCATTTCGCCACAAAAATACAAAGAAGATTAACAACATGGTGGAGTTGACTATACAATAATTCCACCCAGACGGCGCCATTCAGCCGATGTATCGCCACTTTCAAAACAAAATGTTAAGGATGACTATCTATATCCTTCTACTGCTGAGCGTCTACGCAGTCGCCTTCGAGACTACAATTTGTAACTGCAAGGATCCAATAAGACGAGAACATCTCCGAATCGATGACGAACTTTGTCAGCCAATTCGCCGCCCGACTGAACGCAACGCAGACTACGCTGTTTGGACCGATAGAAAAGATGGATTGAAAGTGCGCGGTTATTGCCCGACAAACGTGCAGTCGACACAACGGAAGCCGAATGTAAGATCATGGCACAAACCAAACGTTGTGAAGAAATGCCGATGAAATTTGCCGACGGAAAATGGCTGTACGTGCCGGAACCATCAGAAAGTGGTGCGTGGATGCGCACTATATCGACTCAAGTATTGAACTGCATGGTGGAAGAAACTATAATTCTACATGAAGAAAACGATTTGATCGACACTCCATTGGGAAGAGCTAACATCTCAGATGGTGTACACACGCATAACCACATGACTTTAATCTGGGATGTGGCCGATGCAGATCGCATCGCACACACACCGCGGCTTCTCACACAAGGAAAGGCTACAATCACTCAAACATCTACAGCAACAACTTTCAAATTAGAAGACGACTCCAATCAACTAGCATATACTCATGATTTAAAATTGAGGACGAAAGGAGCCCGGAAAGACACGCAGCAATGGAGGAAGAACAAGAAGAAGGAGAAATCGTAGACGAAGAGGAAGAAGAAATTTATGAAGAAAGAGAGGAACTGGAAGAAGGAGAGATCGTGGACGAAGAGGAAGACGAAATTTATGAAGAAAGAGAGGAAGCAGGTGAAGAAGAAAACTCGGACCAAATGGTGCCTTGTCGTTGGGAATCATTAGTACCCTATGCGGATACTGATGAAGACTCAAATGACACCATCATCAATCCCCATAACCCAATCTAATTGTTTCTTTTATATATTATCTCGTTTATTATACTTATTTCACATTTACTCGTTTTGGTGTTGGTATAAAATTTTGCCAATTATGTATTAGTCAATCGCTTTCTCTATACAATATATGCTATCAATTATGCATGTTCAATTATTGGGTTTTGTTTCACCCTCCTACCCAGAATTTCTTCGGGTAAGGGAGGAATGTAGCGAGGCGGGAGCGATGCCTCTCAAGGTGAAAGCCGTCAGCCTTTTATGACAAGGCAGGCGCTTTCAACCTTGATACTTAGGTTGCTTCGGATGGTGCAATGTTAATTGCGCCATCCGACAAACATCTTTCTCTTCTTGCACCACCACATCCTGGTGATGGTGCAACTGTATACGTGTCTTTATCTATGTTGCAATAACTAACCCCAAGTATAAAAAGCCCACGCTCTGCCTCATCCCGGCAGAGTGATTCCGGCAGTGTACTCCCTAACAAGTGGTAAATAAAGTTTCCTTATAATCTACTTTGTGTTTGTGTTTGTGTTAGTGTTAGTATAAGTGTAACTTCAGTGTGAGTTTATATTGTGATCGTCCAATCATCACACTCTTCATCTCGAATATTCTTGAGTAATACGTCTATGATTTGCATATTCTCTGCAAATAATGCAGCCACGTGAAGTGGAGTAAGGCCATTATTGGTTTGACAGTGGAGATCTGCGCCCTTTTTGATCAAATGCTCGGCAGTGATTACATTGGATGAGGAGGCGGCCCAATGAAGTGCAGTCATCCCACGTTTGTCGTCGACATCGTCAATCCCTTCATTGCCTGCCTTGGTCTTTTTAGCTTCAAAGAGGAGATCGAGTATCTCCGTCCCCCTATTACTAAAAGCTGCCACATGAAGAGGAGACCAGCCGCGTTTTTTCTCGCAAAGGCTGAAATTGGCTCCTCTGGCTAGCAAGTGTTGAACAGCGGCGACGTTGGATGCAGAAACGGCAGAATGGAGAGCCGTTTGTCCGGATTCGTCTACGTCGTCAATCTTGACTTTGTCATGAGCTAGAAGCGAGTCGAAGATCTCCGTTTCCTTTGCATGCATGGCCGCCATTTGTAGGGCGTTATTCCCGTCTTCGCCGCGTTTTGTGGGATCGACACTGTGTGGAGGTTTGAGAAGATGTTTGACCATTTTGGTTTTCGAAGCCAAAATCGCAAAGTGGAGAGGAGTAAGTCCGTGTTGAGTGATGTCCATGTTGTACTTCCCGCCTTTACTTATTGTATCAAACAGATGGGTGTTTTCTAAATGAATGAGAGTGAATAATGGGTGCCAGGTCTTGAAAGCGATTCTTAGGATGTTAATTAAATCCAACATTTCGGTTTTTCGGTCATTTTCGGGAGGATTGGGGCACTTGAAAACACCCTCGTATTTGTATTCGATATTTGTAATTTGCTGGCCGACGAAAGTGACAAAGGACTGGCAGTTGGATTCCATGAGGTGGTACTTCTCCACAATCACCTGTCGGGTCCAAAGCACAGCGAAAAGATCTTGAATCGTACCTTTTCCTTCCAGATTTTCGACAATGGGTTTCACTTTTTTCCGCTGTTTGCCGTCGTACTTTTCCTTTACGTTTTCTTTGTTGCGGGATCGTTGCAAGACGATGTAGTCCATTCCCTTTTCTAGTGACCACCAGTAGACTTCAGCGTCTGCAGTTTCACTTTGTCGTTTCTTGGTCGTTTTAAAGACGATGAACACGTGAAAGGCTCCTTTGAAATCTTCCCACAAGCCCATACTGCTTTGGTGGGTTTCGAATTCGGTGATTTCCCAATTCTTGTCGGTGTCTTTTAAAACGCCCAGCATATCAGGTATTTCAGCTCCGTCAGCTTCATCGAGTTCTTTCAAAGTTTCTTCATTCAATAAAAAACGAAAGAGCGCAGGTTCCGATATTTCGTGCTCCTTTTCAGGGTTGTTATCAGCGTCGGGCACAAAGAGCAATTTTTGCTGGGAAACGCTACCGATGTAGTGTTGCAACCATGGGATCCTTGAAAGTAGACTTGGAAGTACCCATTCAATACATCGGCGTAATACAAGTTTTGACAACTCACTCACCTTTTGCCCGTACTTGCCAACGAAATATGTCAACATTCCAAACCACATCACGCACAATGTAAGCAAACCACATAGCATAGAAACAAGGAAATGCGTGATGAACATGATGAAACTTGGTACACTAATCACCAGAAAAGATACGCCTTTATAGCATATTAGCAACGAAATACAGACTTTTTCGTCATCGCCAAGAGCCAACCCTTGTCTGCTATCTTCGTCTGCTTAGCAACATTGCCATGTATTCTTTTTGTGACGATTCTTTTTTATATTCAATGGCAAAAACTCAGCTTTAAGACTGAAAGCATGGTATTTGAGGGGATGGTATGTTCTCACACTAGAATTTTCCCATAATTTTGCATAGTTTAGAACCGTCTCGGTTGGGTTTGTGCCTTGCTCCCCTTGCACAAGTCAATGTCGACCAGTTTGTCGTGTCCGTCAGCATTTCACCAACTTGTCGCCATCTTCTGCTGGGCTTGGCAAGTTCCCGCGCTCTGTCTGTGGCCAGTCGTGATCATGCTCTTCCAACACTCTGGGCCCAGGTGTATCAGATTCCTACCAAAGTCTTTCAAGCTCAAAGAAACAATCCGTCAACTACGGCTGCTAATGCTGCAACTGCTGCTGGCCAAAATAGTGTCGGCGACCTTCCGGCTGACCAAATGCAACCGCTGTTAGAAAAGAAGCAGAGCATTCCCCCGCCACAAGGCAGTTTGCTCCACGTACGTGATTTAAGTCAAACGACTGACGTTGGATTGACAAGTCTCAATTGCATTCGCTGGATTCCCACTGCTGGGCAGGGATTTGTATTGGGAACCAATAAAGGTCATCTCAAGGTGATTGATTGAGATTCTGTTGGGATTTTTATTCGTTTTTTTTTTCTTTATTTTTTTCATGTGTAGAAGCTATGAAAATTGAAAATACATTTCCCAGACGCGTTTCTAAAATGTTTTATTTTTTCCGAAACTTTGAAAACTGTTTTTAATAACCCGGCAACGTTGATTTATTTTCCCTTCCCTTTCAAATCCCATCTTGAGTCTTGACTTCGTTCTTCACACGTTTACGTTGTTATTAATTTATTTCCTAGTCGAAATTTGTTAAGTAAGTTGGCTTACAACAAAACTCGTTGAAGAAAATTCGATAAACGAAATGAATTCGGCAGAAATCTCTGGTTTTATCCCCAAACTTGGTCTAGTCGTAGTAGGAATTGTGTTGGTAGAATGTACCCGGCAAGGCTTGAATTACCTGCAGCGAAAAAATTCAAAGCCAGTGATTAGACAAGTGATATTCTTTCCTGATAAACAAATTGCCTGTAAAGACTTTTTCGATTCAGTCGAAGGCTGTTCTAGGATTCGCTGCGATTTCAGCCACACAACAACTGGCTTCAGGTTGGACATATATGAGTTTTTTTTTGTGTCGGTCTATGACTGTCGAAGATAACCTTTATTTTATCACTTTTTCCAATGCAGGCAACTACTTTCCCACATAAAGTCAGCAAGGAAATCTATCGACATTGCTGTTTACTGCATCTCTTGTTTTGAGATTGCAGATGTTGTGTTGCAACGTCACAAAGTTGGAGTCAGAGTCAGAGTGATTACAGACCAGAGCATGGAGATAGCTTTCGGATCCCAGAATCACCGTTTTATGAAAGATGGTAAAGGACTTTATACAAATTTTAGGAAGCATTCTTATTTTCCACTAATCAAACAGGGATCAGGGTACATACCAACAAACCCCCATTTCTAATGCACCACAAGTTTTTTATTATTGACGATGAGCTGCTTTGCTCTGGGTCCTTCAACTGGACTTCACAAGCTGTCACTGGTAACAACGAATCTGTCATAATCACTAATGATCCCTGGACCGTTGAACCTTTTTGTGCTGAATTTCAAAAATTGTGGCAAGAAACTAAGCCTGGAAATTAACTCTTGTATTTATAGCTAATGCAATAGATTTTCTGTTTATTCTAATCTTCACCTTTATATTCATTCCGACTCAGTGACACACATACAGTTAACCCATTGGCTGCCAAGCCGTACAACTCGTTGTTTCTCTGCTGGTTTTCTAAATTAGCATCTGGCACGAAAGGTAAGTCATTGTTTTTCTCTTCAATACGACTGAAGATTGCCTCTGCCAGCCCCAATTGGTTACTCTTTGCATAAGTAAGGACGATTAGTTTGCGTTCGTCGCAGCTTCCGAGATCCACCTTTTCATTACATAGAAAAATATTGAAGAAATCCACGTTCTTTGCGAAGGCTGCTGCGACGTGTACTGGAGTTCGGCTGCCTATGTCACGATGGTTGATGTCTGCACCCCTTTCTAACAGGTAGCGAGCGGATACGGCGTTAGAGGGGATGGCGGAGCTGTACAGGGCAGTTATTCCGTTCAAATCGCATTGGTCTATCTCCACTTTTGTCAGATAAAGCTCGAGAATCTTGGTGTCCTTTGCGTGATAGGCTGCTAAATCAAGTGGCGCATAATCGGTGCCTGGCGGATCTTCGGTTACGAGTAGAACTATCGAAATATTCCCTAGCTGAAACTGTATTGTTTATGTAGCACGCCTAACCTATTAAGGGTCACAATTAGAAAGTTTCGATTCTTCGCCGTCAGCTCTTCTTCAAAGCAAGACATACGCTGTTCTGTTCTCTTTATTTTAACCCGACGGTTGGTTCTTGGCTACGTCCACAGTCATTGGAACGTTTCAAGTCTTCGCTAGTTTAATTCATTCATTTCTTCATTGGTTGAATTCGCCCGGACAGATGAAAGGCTTCGTTTCGCTTGGCGTGGAGAATATGCAAAAAACCGTCCGGTGATTTGTTGCCCCTGGAAGTGGTGGAGATGTTTGCCCACCGTTTCTTTTGCCTGTTGAAAGATCCGGCCGTCGTGACGCCAACGCTTTTGGACGACTTCCGCAGCTGACAGGGCTACACTTTTCTGACGGCGAGTGTTTTCTCAGGTGAATTATGACGCATTGCCATTGGAATTGTGGGACGGTTTCATTTTTATTAATTTGTTTTGGGCATTGCAGGGCGGAATTCGACACGGTCGTAGAATCTCAAGAGGCTCTGATTCATTTGACTTTCCGGGTCTCTTCGCTGGGTACTTGTGACAGCAGCGGAGCTCTCAAGTAAAACCAAAGAAATTTAATTTCCTTAAAGCTTTTGACTTAATCTCGTCTTTTTTTCAGGTACCACAATGAACTGGTGCGTGTGCTAGCCCTTTGCACGATGGGCAAGAACGTGTGCACGGAAATCAAGTGCCACAGTCTGTTGACGTTGGACGACATCGTTGCCATATGGTGTCGCACAAAGATTGCATCCCCGAAGTCAAGGAAGTCTACATCAACTTTCTGAATCACTGCTACATCGACACGGAAGTGGAGGTTCTAGGAGATCTACACCTCGTCGCACATGTGGCACATGTGGAGTCTATTTGAACGCAGTTTCCTCGTCGACATGGCCCGTTGCGCCTCGGCCACTCACGACCGGAAGCACGCAGACACAGCCTTGGAGCACTATGTCACATCGAGTGCCGTCAGCGTCGTGACCACCTTTTTTCCGCAGTCCCTTCTCCGATCAGTGCACGGCCGTCCAGACCCTACAGCCCGTTTTTGTCCAGTTGCTGCCAAAATCGCCTTCCAGCTTTCTCAGTGCGCCTGGCTCAGTTCCTCACAACATCACAGTGTCGAAAGTTGCATCCGCACACTGTCGGACATGGCCCGCAGTCGCAGTATCGCCATTCCATCCGACCTGGACAATCAAGTGACTTCGCTCTTCAACAAACCGGCCCTACACTTGGGGGCCAGCAAAATATTTCGATCGTCGCGTCTCCAGTCGGCACATCTCAGTCGGGAATCTTCGCAGTCGCAGTTGAGCGTCCGCTTTGATCGGACAATTATTGAGGGCCTGCAAGACATTGTCGTCTTGTTAAGGCTCAACTGCATCCTTTGAATCAAGCCGAGTCCTCCGTTATTGTCGATGTCCTTTACTGACCGGAATACCTTTTCCAGCCTGGCACGGAAGCACGGAAAAAGTGTGACAATTGCGGATTCATTCTCAGTTAAATTTGACTTGTATTTATGTTAACCCTTGATCTAACTTGGAATTTCTTTTTTATTGAAGATTGATTAAACACACCGAACGATTGCTGGAGGACAAGGAGGAAAAACTTTGCATCCAAGTTCTCAACACCTTACGTCAGATGATGAATTTCGATGTTCACAATGGCGAAAAGAAAAGGTAACCATTTTATTATGATTTGAAATTAATAAAATTAACATAATGAATCATTTATTTTCAGGTAGACGCATTGAGAAAGAATCTTTTAGTTCCCTAATGCCAGAATGGATCTTGTTTTGGAGTTGAAAAACAACGCCTCCAAGTTGTTGCTGGCCGTCATGGAGATTCGTGGCGACAGCGAGAACGCGGAAAGGATCCTGTACAATATGAATCCTCGCCAAAAGTTGGTCGGTGGAGAAGAGGCGGCCAGTCCGAAAGAGGTCGGCCTCAACATTTACATTTTGTGCCACCAGTTGGCGCAGCAAAACAAAGAATTGGCCGCCCTGATGAAACCGCCGCCAGTTGACGGAGTCAGCGGTGATTTGGCCCTGCAGTACTACGCCAATCACACTGCGCAAATCGAAATTGTCCGTCATGACCGGACGATGGAGCAGATTGTCTACCCTATTCCGGAAATGTGCGAGTATTTGACCAACTACACGAAAGTGCGCGTCTTCCACACGGCGGAGCGCGACGACCAGGGATCGAAAGTGGCCGTCTTCTTCGAAGGAGTCGACGACATATTTGACGAGATGAAATGGCAGAAGAAATTGCGCGGACAGCCGTTCCTCTTTTGGGTCAGCTCGCACATGTCCATCTGGAGTCAAATCCTCTTCAATTTGGCCGTCATTATCAACTTGATTGTCGCCTTCTTTTACCCGTTTGACACTGACGGACCGGCTCCTGATCCTGGCACTCACCTCTCAGGTCTGCACAACTTGAAATAGTAACTCCCATTTCCATCTTTTCAACGATCTTTTCCCTTTATTAATTCAGTTCTTGTCTGGGCACTATCTGCCGCTGTGGCCATCACGTTACCCAAACCGTCGGATATTAGGACTCTCGTCATGACAGTCATCCTCCGGCTTATTTGCTCAGCCGGCCCTCAACCCACACTGATGCTCCTTGGCACCGCCACGGTAGTGTTGAAGGGCGTCCATTTGCTGAGCATCATGGGCAACGCTGGGACATTCCAGCGGAGCGTCAGTCCTCAGACAAATCTGCACGGACACGGAGATCGTCTACCACGTCTTTTACCTCATCTTTTGCTTCCTCGGACTCAGCACCACCCATCCGTTCTTCTTCTCCGTCCTTTCGTTTGACGTCGTCTACCGCGAGGAGACGCTGCTCAACGTCATCCGCTCAGTGACGCGAAACGGCAGGTCCATCGTTCTCACTGCCGTTTTGGCTCTCATCCTAGTCTACATGTTCTCAATCATCGGGTATTTTAGTTTCATGTCACTTTTCCATGTTCCATTTTGGAATTCTTTTAATTTTTGACAGGTACATTTTCTTCAAGGACGACTTTTTGGTCGAAGTGGATGGCGACTCTGTGACAGGTGTCGTGCCGGGATCCTGTTCATCCGACGATATTAGATGTTCCGGTGGTTCCACTAATTCGTTCATGGGCCAAATCGAAGAAGCAGAGGGCAGTGGTGGTGGTGGTGAGAGTCGAGAAAGAGCCTGCGATTCCCTCATCATATGCATCGTCACAACTCTTAACCAAGGCCTGCGTAACGGTGGATGCATCGGTGACATTCTGCGCGCACCATCCAGCAGGGTAAAGATGTCCTTCCGACTTTACCGATATTTTTAAAAAATTACTTATTGAATAAATTCTCATCCTATACTTTCGCTGCCCCGGATAGAAACGCATAAGAGATTTATAAAGATTCTCCAAGGTCCTTGGCGATTTATTTTGTCTAGTACCCCTGCCCATAACGATTCTTTTGTTTTGGATTTTTAGGAGCCAATGTTTGGAGCTCGAGCGATTTAAGACATGCTCTTCTTCTTCGTGGTCATCATTATTGTCCTTAATCTAATTTTCGGTGTCATTATCGACACGTTCGCCGATCTGAGGAGCGAGAAGCAACAAAAGGAGGAGATTTTGAAGAACACGTGTTTCACCTGCGGCCTCGAGTCGCTCCCAGTTCGACAATAAGGCCGTCAGCTTCGAGGATCACATCCACCACGAGCACAACATGTGGCATTATCTTTATTTTATCGTCCTCGTACGGGTCAAAGATCCCACCGAGTTCACTGGACCTGAAAGCTACGTCTACGCCATGGTCAAAGTGAGTCCATCTTTTTAAAAAATGCCACTGCGTGTCGGCCTTCGAGATTTTATTCTTGTGAGAGTAATTCGTATTAAAAATGTTGAGATCTTGGAGCTTCTTGTTTAAAAAAGAATAATAATTGGGGGAAACTCCTCGTCTATTGATTTTTCCATAATAGCGTTCTTGGGTCGCAAACATCTTCTTAATTCTTCTTCTAGTCGTTTACCTTCTTGTGGGAACACTATTGCGTGGCCAATTTTTCCGGATTGTCGTTCTTCAGCGTACTGTCCAGATAGTTTTATCACGGAAACCAATAATCGGCCACGGCTTATGACATGTTGTTCAGCTATCGTCAATGGTTATAATATTGGCACGCGACTGCTATTTCCGTAATCCACTCCGGCAGCAATAGAATTTTTCGGTATTTTTTTAAATTTCACTGTTGCAATGTAGCACTCGTGGCACAGTGTAACCAATTCGGTTACGTTTCCATGTTCATCTATTTCCGATGACACCAACTCAGGGTGCAAATGAAACATCTGGCCGTTTGTGGCTTTGTAGAAACTGATCACCTGACTGCAACGTTTAAAGATATTACAACATTGAAATTGGAAACATTATATGAAAATACGAAAATGAATACCGATATTGTTGAGGGTAGGATGCTAAAATTTGTACGTATTCTGTTGATATTTGAAGGCAAGTAACGTCGTTCAATGATACTATATGATGGCGTTCTTCTCCCATTTGGTAGCTCTTCATACCACACGATGCACATGCCACTAAATCTGCAGTCAAGTTCCAATGATGTTGAAATTCCTCGAAAATGTGACCGTGATCGGCAGTTGTAACATTGTTGCTTAATTCCGTCATCAGATTTCTAATATAAATTGGCATTTTCTCCTCTTCACCAAGTGGAGTACCTTGGTCAACCATACCCAATTCGCGTATAAGTTGCGAGCTGTCCAAGAAACGTCCAAGGCCAGAATTCGTTGCCAACGCCATCAAGGCACACGTTGGATCTTGTTCAGCATTGACGAGCATGTCTTTAGACATATGATTCATAGCTAACGAAAACTGTTCTACCACGATGTATTAGGAGAGGTGGGCAAACGCGAGAGGAAAAAACTGCCAACATTCGGTAATCATTCTCACTTCTGCCGCTAGGTTCTCTAGTGTTAGTGGCCCTGAAATCTGGCGCGAAGTTTAACCATTGTGGATAAAGCATCGCGGTTTAAGGGTTTTTAAGTTCAGTAAAAATAAAATTAACACCATGCTAGTTTGTAATAATGTAAAATCAATTACAATTTATTGATTTCAATAAAATAAATTTAAAAAAATAAGTAGTGTTGTCGTTATTATTGGTCATTGGTAGAAAAATAGTTAAAATTGGGGAATCTAACAAACGTACTCGTCATAGAGGGGAATAGTAATTGGGAGCATGATAAACCTGGTCGTTAAGCCCAAGAAACTGATTACTTATTGCCTTTTCGCAAGCAGCAGTGACATTTTTCCTGACATTTTTAATTGCTAGTCGTTTTAATTTAAGCTTCGCCAAGCTATATCTTGCATTGGCGTTGAAGAAAAATCAAAAATACTGCTTTGGTGAGCTGGCTAACACCACTTCAATGAATTTGAATTTGATATATTTATTTTTTCGCTTATTCAAAGCGATTTTTTCTTACAGGATTTGTAAATAACTGTCCAATACATCATTTAAAGTTAATTGAATCAACGAATTCATAAAAACATCCATGATGTTTATGAAATAGAAACAAGAAGAAATTCTTCCAGGCACAGCACAGCACAGCACTTGAAGTTGCTATAATATTTATATCACTTGTTAAAACCATTCGTTTTATTACAGGATGTGTGAATCAATGTCTAATACACCATTTCAAGTCTATTGAATCAATAAATTCATAGAGCAATTCAAGAAGAAAAAGTTTTAGAAAAATGCACAGCACAGTCACAGCATGCTTTTCTATAATTTATAAAGGTAATTATCATTCTGAATAAGTGTGGAATATGCTATTCTACAATAAAACCAAGGGATAACTCCTTATAAGTTATATCTTGCATTGGCGTGGAAGAAAAATCAAAAATACTGCTTTGGCGAGCTGGGAAACACAACTGGCCAGCACAGCACAGCACAGCATAGCACAGCACGCCAAACTTCGCCAAGCTTCGCCAAGCTATATCTTGCATTGGCGTTGAAGAAAAATCAAAAATACTGCTTTGGCGAGCTGGCTAACACCACTTCAATGAATTTGAATTTAATATATTTATTTTTTTCGTTTATTCAAAGCGATTTATTCTTACAGGATGTGTAAATCACTGTCCAATACATCATTTAAAGTTAATTGAATCAATGAATTCATAAAAATATCCATGATGTTTATGAAATAGAAACAAGAAGAAATTCTTCCAGGCACAGCACAGCACTTGAAATTGCTATAATATTTATATCACTTGTTACGATAAAGAAATGGTTCTAACAAGTGAAACAAATATTTTAGCAACATCAGGCTCAGGCTCAGGCTCAGGCTCAGGCTCAGGCTCAGGCTCAGGCTCAGGCTCAGGCTCAGGCTCAGGCTCAGGCTCAGGCTCAGGCTCAGGCTCAGGCTCAGGCTCAGGCTCAGGCTCAGGCTCAGGCTCAGGCTCAGGCTCAGGCTCAGGCTCAGGCTCAGGCTCAGGCTCAGGCTCAGGCTCAGGCTCAGGCTCAGGCTCAGGCTCAGGCTCAGGCTCAGGCTCAGGCTCAGGCTCAGGCTCAGGCTCAGGCTCAGGCTCAGGCTCAGGCTCAGGCTCAGGCTCAGGCTCAGGCTCAGGCTCAGGCTCAGGCTCAGGCTCAGGCTCAGGCTCAGGCTCAGGCTCAGGCTCAGGCTCAGGCTCAGGCTCAGGCTCAGGCTCAGGCTCAGGCTCAGGCTCAGGCTCAGGCTCAGGCTCAGGCTCAGGCTCAGGCTCAGGCTCAGGCTCAGGCTCAGGCTCAGGCTCAGGCTCAGGCTCAGGCTCAGGCTCAGGCTCAGGCTCAGGCTCAGGCTCAGGCTCAGGCTCAGGCTCAGGCTCAGGCTCAGGCTCAGGCTCAGGCTCAGGCTCAGGCTCAGGCTCAGGCTCAGGCTCAGGCTCAGGCTCAGGCTCAGGCTCAGGCTCAGGCTCAGGCTCAGGCTCAGGCTCAGGCTCAGGCTCAGGCTCAGGCTCAGGCTCAGGCTCAGGCTCAGGCTCAGGCTCAGGCTCAGGCTCAGGCTCAGGCTCAGGCTCAGGCTCAGGCTCAGGCTCAGGCTCAGGCTCAGGCTCAGGCTCAGGCTCAGGCTCAGGCTCAGGCTCAGGCTCAGGCTCAGGCTCAGGCTCAGGCTCAGGCTCAGGCTCAGGCTCAGGCTCAGGCTCAGGCTCAGGCTCAGGCTCAGGCTCAGGCTCAGGCTCAGGCTCAGGCTCAGGCTCAGGCTCAGGCTCAGGCTCAGGCTCAGGCTCAGGCTCAGGCTCAGGCTCAGGCTCAGGCTCAGGCTCAGGCTCAGGCTCAGGCTCAGGCTCAGGCTCAGGCTCAGGCTCAGGCTCAGGCTCAGGCTCAGGCTCAGGCTCAGGCTCAGGCTCAGGCTCAGGCTCAGGCTCAGGCTCAGGCTCAGGCTCAGGCTCAGGCTCAGGCTCAGGCTCAGGCTCAGGCTCAGGCTCAGGCTCAGGCTCAGGCTCAGGCTCAGGCTCAGGCTCAGGCTCAGGCTCAGGCTCAGGCTCAGGCTCAGGCTCAGGCTCAGGCTCAGGCTCAGGCTCAGGCTCAGGCTCAGGCTCAGGCTCAGGCTCAGGCTCAGGCTCAGGCTCAGGCTCAGGCTCAGGCTCAGGCTCAGGCTCAGGCTCAGGCTCAGGCTCAGGCTCAGGCTCAGGCTCAGGCTCAGGCTCAGGCTCAGGCTCAGGCTCAGGCTCAGGCTCAGGCTCAGGCTCAGGCTCAGGCTCAGGCTCAGGCTCAGGCTCAGGCTCAGGCTCAGGCTCAGGCTCAGGCTCAGGCTCAGGCTCAGGCTCAGGCTCAGGCTCAGGCTCAGGCTCAGGCTCAGGCTCAGGCTCAGGCTCAGGCTCAGGCTCAGGCTCAGGCTCAGGCTCAGGCTCAGGCTCAGGCTCAGGCTCAGGCTCAGGCTCAGGCTCAGGCTCAGGCTCAGGCTCAGGCTCAGGCTCAGGCTCAGGCTCAGGCTCAGGCTCAGGCTCAGGCTCAGGCTCAGGCTCAGGCTCAGGCTCAGGCTCAGGCTCAGGCTCAGGCTCAGGCTCAGGCTCAGGCTCAGGCTCAGGCTCAGGCTCAGGCTCAGGCTCAGGCTCAGGCTCAGGCTCAGGCTCAGGCTCAGGCTCAGGCTCAGGCTCAGGCTCAGGCTCAGGCTCAGGCTCAGGCTCAGGCTCAGGCTCAGGCTCAGGCTCAGGCTCAGGCTCAGGCTCAGGCTCAGGCTCAGGCTCAGGCTCAGGCTCAGGCTCAGGCTCAGGCTCAGGCTCAGGCTCAGGCTCAGGCTCAGGCTCAGGCTCAGGCTCAGGCTCAGGCTCAGGCTCAGGCTCAGGCTCAGGCTCAGGCTCAGGCTCAGGCTCAGGCTCAGGCTCAGGCTCAGGCTCAGGCTCAGGCTCAGGCTCAGGCTCAGGCTCAGGCTCAGGCTCAGGCTCAGGCTCAGGCTCAGGCTCAGGCTCAGGCTCAGGCTCAGGCTCAGGCTCAGGCTGTGCAGGATGTGCTGTGCTGTGCTGTCTTGTGCTGTCCTGTGCTGTGCTCTCCTGTGATCTCCTGTGAATTTTCCTAAACTTTTTTATCACGAATTGATCTTTGAATTTATTGATTCAATAGACTTGAAATGGTGTATTGGACATTGATTTACACATCCTGTAATAAAAAAAATGGTTTTAACAAGTGATATAAATATTATAGCAACTTCAAGTGCTGTGCTGTGCCTGGAAGAATTTCTTCTTGTTTCTATTTCATAAACATCATGGATGTTTTTATGAATTCTTTGATTCAATTAACTTTAAATGATGTATTGGACAGTGATTTACACATCCTGAAAGAATAAATCGCTTTGAATAGGCGAAACAATTAAAATATCAAATTCAAATTCATTGAAGTGGTGTTTCCCAGCTCGCCAAAGCAGTATTTTTGATTTTTCTTCAACGACAATGCAAGATATAGCTTGGCGAAGCTTGGCGAAGCTTGGCGAAGCTTTGCGAACGATCGATGCCTGCGCCTGAGCCTGAAGCTTGGCGAAGCTTGGCGAGCAGTGCTGTGCTGTGCTGTGCTGGCCAGTGGGGTTTCCCAGCTCGCCAAAGCAGTATTTTTGATTTTTCTTCAACGCCAATGCAACTTATAAGGAGTTATCTTGTGATTTTATTGTAGAATAGCATATTCCACACTTATTCAGAATGATAATTACCTTTATAAATTATAGAAAAGCATGCTGTGACTGTGCTCTGCATTTTTCTAAAACTTTTTCTTCTTGAATTGCTCTATGAATTTATTGATTCAATATACTTGAAATGGTGTATTGGACATTGATTTACACATCCTGTAATTAAAAAAATGGTTTTAACAAGTGATATAAATATTATAGCAACTTCAAGTGCTGTGCTGTGCCTGGAAGAATTTCTTCTTGTTTCTATTTCATAAACATCATGGATGTTTTTATGAATTCATTGATTCCATTAACTTTAAATGATGTATTGGAGAGTGATTTACACATTCTGTAAGAATAAATCGCTTTCAATAAGCGAAACAATAAATATATCAAATTCAAATTCATTGAAGTGGTGTTTCCCAGCTCGCCAAAGCATTATTTTTGATTTTTCTTCAACGCCAATGCAAGATATAGCTTGGCGAACCTTGGCGAACCTTGGCGAACCTTGGCGAACCTTGGCGAACATTGGCAGACCTTGGCGAACCTTGGCGAAGCTTGGCGAAGCTTGGCGAACGATGGAAGCCTGATCTGAGCCTGAGCCTGAGCCTGAGCCTGAGCCTGAGCCTGAAGCTTGGCGAAGCTTGGCGAGCAGTGCTGTGCTGTGCTATGCTGGCCAGTGGTGTTTCCCAGCTCGCCAAAGCAGTATTTTTGATTTTTCTTCAACGCCAATGCAACTTATAAGGAGTTATCTTGTGATTTTATTGTAGAATAGCATATTCCACACTTATTCAGAATGATAATTACCTTTATAAATGATAGAAAAGCATGCTGTGACTGTGCTGTGCATTTTTCTAAAAAAATTTCTTCTTAAATTGCTCTATGAATTTATTGATTCAATAGACATGAAATGGTGTATTGGGCATTGATTTACACATCCTGTAATTAAAAAAATGGTTTTAACAAGTGATATAAATATTCTAGCAACTTCAAGTGCTGTGCTGTGCCTGGAAGAATTTCTTCTTGTTTCTATTTCATAAACATCATGGATGTTTTTATGAATTCATTGATTCAATTAACTTTCAATGATGTATTGGACAGTGATTTACACATCCTGTAAGAATAAATCGCTTTGAATAAGTGAAAATATATCAAATTCAAATTCATTGAAGTGGTGTTTCCCAGCTCGCCAAAGCAGTATTTTTGATTTTTCTTCAACGACAATGCAAGATATAGCTTGGCGAAGCTTGGCGAACGATCGAAGCCTGAGCCTGAGCCTGAGCCAAAGCCTGAGCCTGAGTCTGAGCCTGAGCCTGAGCCTGAGCCTGAAGCTTGGCGAAGCTTGGCGTGCTGTGCTCTGCTGTGCTGTGCCTGCCAGTGGTGTTTCCCAGCTCGCCAAAGCAGTATTTTTGATTTTTCTTCAGCGCCAATGCAACTTATAAGGAGTTATCTTGTTGTTCTATTGTAGAATAGCATATTCCACACTTATTCAGAATGATAATTACCTTTATAAATGATAGAAAAGCATGCTGTGACTGTGCTGTGCATTTTTCTAAAACTTTTTTTCTTGAATTGCTCTATGAATTTATTGATTCAATAGATTTGAAATGGTGTATTGGACATTGATTTACACATCCTGTAATAAAAAAAATGGTTTTAACAAGTGATATAAATATTATAGCAACTTCAAGTGCTGTGCTGTGCCTGGAAGAATTTCTTCTTGTTTCTATTTCATAAACATCATGGATGTTTTTATGAATTCTTTGATTCAATTAACTTTAAATGATGTATTGGACAGTGATTTACACATCCTGAAAGAATAAATCGCTTTGAATAGGCGAAACAATAAAAATATCAAATTCAAATTCATTGAAGTGGTGTTTCCCAGCTCGCCAAAGCAGTATTTTTGATTTTTCTTCAACGACAATGCAAGATATAGCTTGGCGAAGCTTGGCGAAGCTTTGCGAACGATCGATGCCTGAGCCTGAGCCTGAGCCTGAAGCTTGGCGAAGCTTGGCGAGCAGTGCTGTGCTGTGCTGTGCTGGCCAGTGGTGTTTCCCAGCTCGCCAAAGCAGTATTTTTGATTTTTCTTCAACGACAATGCAAGATATAGCTTGGCGAAGCTTGGCGAAGCTTGGCGAACGATCGAAGCCTGAGCCTGAGCCTGAGCCAAAGCCTGAGCCTGAGTCTGAGCCTGAGCCTGAGCCTGAGCCTGAAGCTTGGCGAAGCTTGGCGTGCTGTGCTCTGCTGTGCTGTGCCTGCCAGTGGTGTTTCCCAGCTCGCCAAAGCAGTATTTTTGATTTTTCTTCAGCGCCAATGCAACTTATAAGGAGTTATCTTGTTGTTCTATTGTAGAATAGCATATTCCACACTTATTCAGAATGATAATTACCTTTATAAATGATAGAAAAGCATGCTGTGACTGTGCTGTGCATTTTTCTAAAACTTTTTTTCTTGAATTGCTCTATGAATTTATTGATTCAATAGATTTGAAATGGTGTATTGGACATTGATTTACACATCCTGTAATAAAAAAAATGGTTTTAACAAGTGATATAAATATTATAGCAACTTCAAGTGCTGTGCTGTGCCTGGAAGAATTTCTTCTTGTTTCTATTTCATAAACATCATGGATGTTTTTATGAATTCTTTGATTCAATTAACTTTAAATGATGTATTGGACAGTGATTTACACATCCTGAAAGAATAAATCGCTTTGAATAGGCGAAACAATAAAAATATCAAATTCAAATTCATTGAAGTGGTGTTTCCCAGCTCGCCAAAGCATTATTTTTGATTTTTCTTCAACGCCAATGCAAGATATAGCTTGGCGAACCTTGGCGAACCTTGGCGAACCTTGGCGAACCTTGGCGAACATTGGCAGACCTTGGCGAACCTTGGCGAAGCTTGGCGAAGCTTGGCGAACGATGGAAGCCTGATCTGAGCCTGAGCCTGAGCCTGAGCCTGAGCCTGAGCCTGAAGCTTGGCGAAGCTTGGCGAGCAGTGCTGTGCTGTGCTATGCTGGCCAGTGGTGTTTCCCAGCTCGCCAAAGCAGTATTTTTGATTTTTCTTCAACGCCAATGCAACTTATAAGGAGTTATCTTGTGATTTTATTGTAGAATAGCATATTCCACACTTATTCAGAATGATAATTACCTTTATAAATGATAGAAAAGCATGCTGTGACTGTGCTGTGCATTTTTCTAAAAAAATTTCTTCTTAAATTGCTCTATGAATTTATTGATTCAATAGACATGAAATGGTGTATTGGGCATTGATTTACACATCCTGTAATTAAAAAAATGGTTTTAACAAGTGATATAAATATTCTAGCAACTTCAAGTGCTGTGCTGTGCCTGGAAGAATTTCTTCTTGTTTCTATTTCATAAACATCATGGATGTTTTTATGAATTCATTGATTCAATTAACTTTCAATGATGTATTGGACAGTGATTTACACATCCTGTAAGAATAAATCGCTTTGAATAAGTGAAAATATATCAAATTCAAATTCATTGAAGTGGTGTTTCCCAGCTCGCCAAAGCAGTATTTTTGATTTTTCTTCAACGACAATGCAAGATATAGCTTGGCGAAGCTTGGCGAAGCTTGGCGAACGATCGAAGCCTGAGCCTGAGCCTGAGCCAAAGCCTGAGCCTGAGTCTGAGCCTGAGCCTGAGCCTGAGCCTGAAGCTTGGCGAAGCTTGGCGTGCTGTGCTCTGCTGTGCTGTGCCTGCCAGTGGTGTTTCCCAGCTCGCCAAAGCAGTATTTTTGATTTTTCTTCAGCGCCAATGCAACTTATAAGGAGTTATCTTGTTGTTCTATTGTAGAATAGCATATTCCACACTTATTCAGAATGATAATTACCTTTATAAATGATAGAAAAGCATGCTGTGACTGTGCTGTGCATTTTTCTAAAACTTTTTTTCTTGAATTGCTCTATGAATTTATTGATTCAATAGATTTGAAATGGTGTATTGGACATTGATTTACACATCCTGTAATAAAAAAAATGGTTTTAACAAGTGATATAAATATTATAGCAACTTCAAGTGCTGTGCTGTGCCTGGAAGAATTTCTTCTTGTTTCTATTTCATAAACATCATGGATGTTTTTATGAATTCTTTGATTCAATTAACTTTAAATGATGTATTGGACAGTGATTTACACATCCTGAAAGAATAAATCGCTTTGAATAGGCGAAACAATAAAAATATCAAATTCAAATTCATTGAAGTGGTGTTTCCCAGCTCGCCAAAGCAGTATTTTTGATTTTTCTTCAACGACAATGCAAGATATAGCTTGGCGAAGCTTGGCGAAGCTTTGCGAACGATCGATGCCTGAGCCTGAGCCTGAGCCTGAGCCTGAAGCTTGGCGAAGCTTGGCGAGCAGTGCTGTGCTGTGCTGTGCTGGCCAGTGGTGTTTCCCAGCTCGCCAAAGCAGTATTTTTGATTTTTCTTCAACGACAATGCAAGATATAGCTTGGCGAAGCTTGGCGAACGATCGAAGCCTGAGCCTGAGCCTGAGCCTGAGCCTAAGCCTAAGCCTGAGCCTGAGTCTGAGCCTGAACCTGAGCCTGAGCCTGAGCCTGAAGCTTGGCGAAGCTTGGCGAGCAGTGCTGTGCTGTGCTGTGCTGGCCAGTGGTGTTTCCCAGCTCGCCAAAGCAGTATTTTTGATTTTTCTTCAACGCCAATGCAACTTATAAGGAGTTATCTTGTGATTTTATTGTAGAATAGCATATTCCACACTTATTCAGAATGATAATTACCTTTATAAATGATAGAAAAGCATGCTGTGACTGTGCTGTGCATTTTTCTAAAACTTTTTCTTCTTGAATTGCTCTATGAATTTATTGATTCAATATACTTGAAATGGTGTATTGGACATTGATTTACACATCCTGTAATTAAAAAAATGGTTTTAACAAGTGATATAAATATTATAGCAACTTCAAGTGCTGTGCTGTGCCTGGAAGAATTTCTTCTTGTTTCTATTTCATAAACATCATGGATGTTTTTATGAATTCATTGATTCCATTAACTTTAAATGATGTATTGGAGAGTGATTTACACATTCTGTAAGAATAAATCGCTTTCAATAAGCGAAACAATAAATATATCAAATTCAAATTCATTGAAGTGGTGTTTCCCAGCTCGCCAAAGCATTATTTTTGATTTTTCTTCAACGCCAATGCAAGATATAGCTTGGCGAACCTTGGCGAACCTTGGCGAACCTTGGCGAACCTTGGCGAACATTGGCAGACCTTGGCGAACCTTGGCGAAGCTTGGCGAAGCTTGGCGAACGATGGAAGCCTGATCTGAGCCTGAGCCTGAGCCTGAGCCTGAGCCTGAGCCTGAGCCTGAAGCTTGGCGAAGCTTGGCGAGCAGTGCTGTGCTGTGCTATGCTGGCCAGTGGTGTTTCCCAGCTCGCCAAAGCAGTATTTTTGATTTTTCTTCAACGCCAATGCAACTTATAAGGAGTTATCTTGTGATTTTATTGTAGAATAGCATATTCCACACTTATTCAGAATGATAATTACCTTTATAAATGATAGAAAAGCATGCTGTGACTGTGCTGTGCATTTTTCTAAAAAAATTTCTTCTTAAATTGCTCTATGAATTTATTGATTCAATAGACATGAAATGGTGTATTGGGCATTGATTTACACATCCTGTAATTAAAAAAATGGTTTTAACAAGTGATATAAATATTCTAGCAACTTCAAGTGCTGTGCTTTGCCTGGAAGAATTTCTTCTTGTTTCTATTTCATAAACATCATGGATGTTTTTATGAATTCATTGATTCAATTAACTTTCAATGATGTATTGGACAGTGATTTACACATCCTGTAAGAATAAATCGCTTTGAATAAGTGAAAATATATCAAATTCAAATTCATTGAAGTGGTGTTTCCCAGCTCGCCAAAGCAGTATTTTTGATTTTTCTTCAACGACAATGCAAGATATAGCTTGGCGAAGCTTGGCGAAGCTTGGCGAACGATCGAAGCCTGAGCCTGAGCCTGAGCCAAAGCCTGAGCCTGAGTCTGAGCCTGAGCCTGAGCCTGAGCCTGAAGCTTGGCGAAGCTTGGCGTGCTGTGCTCTGCTGTGCTGTGCCTGCCAGTGGTGTTTCCCAGCTCGCCAAAGCAGTATTTTTGATTTTTCTTCAGCGCCAATGCAACTTATAAGGAGTTATCTTGTTGTTCTATTGTAGAATAGCATATTCCACACTTATTCAGAATGATAATTACCTTTATAAATGATAGAAAAGCATGCTGTGACTGTGCTGTGCATTTTTCTAAAACTTTTTTTCTTGAATTGCTCTATGAATTTATTGATTCAATAGATTTGAAATGGTGTATTGGACATTGATTTACACATCCTGTAATAAAAAAAATGGTTTTAACAAGTGATATAAATATTATAGCAACTTCAAGTGCTGTGCTGTGCCTGGAAGAATTTCTTCTTGTTTTATAGCAACTTCAAGTGCTGTGCTGTGCCTGGAAGAATTTCTTCTTGTTTCTATTTCATAAACATCATGGATGTTTTTATGAATTCTTTGATTCAATTAACTTTAAATGATGTATTGGACAGTGATTTACACATCCTGAAAGAATAAATCGCTTTGAATAGGCGAAACAATAAAAATATCAAATTCAAATTCATTGAAGTGGTGTTTCCCAGCTCGCCAAAGCAGTATTTTTGATTTTTCTTCAACGACAATGCAAGATATAGCTTGGCGAAGCTTGGCGAAGCTTTGCGAACGATCGATGCCTGAGCCTGAGCCTGAGCCTGAAGCTTGGCGAAGCTTGGCGAGCAGTGCTGTGCTGTGCTGTGCTGGCCAGTGGTGTTTCCCAGCTCGCCAAAGCAGTATTTTTGATTTTTCTTCAACGACAATGCAAGATATAGCTTGGCGAAGCTTGGCGAACGATCGAAGCCTGAGCCTGAGCCTGAGCCTGAGCCTAAGCCTAAGCCTGAGCCTGAGTCTGAGCCTGAACCTGAGCCTGAGCCTGAAGCTTGGCGAAGCTTGGCGAGCAGTGCTGTGCTGTGCTGTGCTGGCCAGTGGTGTTTCCCAGCTCGCCAAAGCAGTATTTTTGATTTTTCTTCAACGCCAATGCAACTTATAAGGAGTTATCTTGTGATTTTATTGTAGAATAGCATATTCCACACTTATTCAGAATGATAATTACCTTTATAAATGATAGAAAAGCATGCTGTGACTGTGCTGTGCATTTTTCTAAAACTTTTTCTTCTTGAATTGCTCTATGAATTTATTGATTCAATATACTTGAAATGGTGTATTGGACATTGATTTACACATCCTGTAATTAAAAAAATGGTTTTAACAAGTGATATAAATATTATAGCAACTTCAAGTGCTGTGCTGTGCCTGGAAGAATTTCTTCTTGTTTCTATTTCATAAACATCATGGATGTTTTTATGAATTCTTTGATTCAATTAACTTTCAATGATGTATTGGACAGTGATTTACACATCCTGTAAGAATAAATCGCTTTGAATAAGCGAAAATATATCAAATTCAAATTCATTGAAGTGGTGTTTCCCAGCTCGCCAAAGCAGTATTTTTGATTCTTCTTCAACGCCAATGCAAGATATAGCTTGGCGAACCTTGGCGAACCTTGGCGAACCTTGGCGAACCTTGGCGAACCTTGGCGAACCTTGGCGAACCTTGGCGAACCTTGGCGAACCTTGGCGAACCTTGGCGAACCTTGGCGAACCTTGGCGAACCTTGGCGAACCTTGGCGAACCTTGGCGAACCTTGGCGAACCTTGGCGAACCTTGGCGAACCTTGGCGAACCTTGGCGAACCTTGGCGAACCTTGGCGAACCTTGGCGAACCTTGGCGAACCTTGGCGAACCTTGGCGAACCTTGGCGAACCTTGGCGAACCTTGGCGAACCTTGGCGAACCTTGGCGAACCTTGGCGAACCTTGGCGAACCTTGGCGAACCTTGGCGAACCTTGGCGAACCTTGGCGAACCTTGGCGAACCTTGGCGAACCTTGGCGAACCTTGGCGAACCTTGGCGAACCTTGGCGAACCTTGGCGAACCTTGGCGAACCTTGGCGAACCTTGGCGAACCTTGGCGAACCTTGGCGAACCTTGGCGAACCTTGGCGAACCTTGGCGAACCTTGGCGAACCTTGGCGAACCTTGGCGAACCTTGGCGAACCTTGGCGAACCTTGGCGAACCTTGGCGAACCTTGGCGAACCTTGGCGAACCTTGGCGAACCTTGGCGAACCTTGGCGAACCTTGGCGAACCTTGGCGAACCTTGGCGAACCTTGGCGAACCTTGGCGAACCTTGGCGAACCTTGGCGAACCTTGGCGAACCTTGGCGAACCTTGGCGAACCTTGGCGAACCTTGGCGAACCTTGGCGAACCTTGGCGAACCTTGGCGAACCTTGGCGAACCTTGGCGAACCTTGGCGAACCTTGGCGAACCTTGGCGAACCTTGGCGAACCTTGGCGAACCTTGGCGAACCTTGGCGAACCTTGGCGAACCTTGGCGAACCTTGGCGAACCTTGGCGAACCTTGGCGAACCTTGGCGAACCTTGGCGAACCTTGGCGAACCTTGGCGAACCTTGGCGAACCTTGGCGAACCTTGGCGAACCTTGGCGAACCTTGGCGAACCTTGGCGAACCTTGGCGAACCTTGGCGAACCTTGGCGAACCTTGGCGAACCTTGGCGAACCTTGGCGAACCTTGGCGAACCTTGGCGAACCTTGGCGAACCTTGGCGAACCTTGGCGAACCTTGGCGAACCTTGGCGAACCTTGGCGAACCTTGGCGAACCTTGGCGAACCTTGGCGAACCTTGGCGAACCTTGGCGAACCTTGGCGAACCTTGGCGAACCTTGGCGAACCTTGGCGAACCTTGGCGAACCTTGGCGAACCTTGGCGAACCTTGGCGAACCTTGGCGAACCTTGGCGAACCTTGGCGAACCTTGGCGAACCTTGGCGAACCTTGGCGAACCTTGGCGAACCTTGGCGAACCTTGGCGAACCTTGGCGAACCTTGGCGAACCTTGGCGAACCTTGGCGAACCTTGGCGAACCTTGGCGAACCTTGGCGAACCTTGGCGAACCTTGGCGAACCTTGGCGAACCTTGGCGAACCTTGGCGAACCTTGGCGAACCTTGGCGAACCTTGGCGAACCTTGGCGAACCTTGGCGAACCTTGGCGAACCTTGGCGAACCTTGGCGAACCTTGGCGAACCTTGGCGAACCTTGGCGAACCTTGGCGAACCTTGGCGAACCTTGGCGAACCTTGGCGAACCTTGGCGAACCTTGGCGAACCTTGGCGAACCTTGGCGAACCTTGGCGAACCTTGGCGAACCTTGGCGAACCTTGGCGAACCTTGGCGAACCTTGGCGAACCTTGGCGAACCTTGGCGAACCTTGGCGAACCTTGGCGAACCTTGGCGAACCTTGGCGAAGCTTTGCGAACGATTGAAGCCTGATTCTGAGCCTGAGCCTGAGCCTGAGCCTGAAGCTTGGCGAAGCTTGGCGAGCAGTTCTGTGCTGTGCTGTGCTGGCCAGTGGTGTTTCCCAGCTCGCCAAAGCAGTATTTTTGATTTTTCTTCAACGCCAATGCAACTTATAAGGAGTTATCTTGTGATTTTATTGTAGAATAGCATATTCCACACTTATTCAGAATGATAATTACCTTTATCAATGATAGAAAAGCATGCTGTGACTGTGCTGTGCATTTTTCTAAAACTTTTTCTTCTTGAATTGCTCTATGAATTTATTGTTTCAATAGACTTGAAATGGTGTATTGGACATTGATTTACACATCCTGTAATAAAAAAAATGGTTTTAACAAGTGATATAAATATTATAGCAACTTCAAGTGCTGTGCTGTGCCTGGAAGAATTTCTTCTTGTTTCTATTTCATAAACATCATGGATGTTTTTATGAATTCTTTGATTCAATTAACTTTAAATGATGTATTGGACAGTGATTTACACATCCTGTAAGAATAAATCGCTTTGAATAAGCGAAAATATATCAAATTCAAATTCATTGAAGTGGTGTTTCCCAGCTCGACAAAGCAGTATTTTTGATTTTTCTTCAACGCCAATGCAAGATATAGCTTGGCGATGATTGGCGAAGCTTGGCGATGATTGGCGAACCTTGGCGAACCTTGGCGAACCTTGGCGAACCTTGGCGAACCTTGGCGAACCTTGGCGAACCTTGGCGAACCTTGGCGAACCTTGGCGAACCTTGGCGAACCTTGGCGAACCTTGGCGAACGATGGAAGCCTGATTCTGAGCCTGAGCCTGAGCCTGAGCCTGAAGCTTGGCGAAGCTTGGCGAGCAGTGCTGTGCAGTGCTATGCTGGCCAGTGGTGTATCCCAGCTCGCCAAAGCAGTATTTTTGATTTTTCTTCAACGCCAATGCAACTTATAAGGAGTTATCTTGTGATTTTATTGTAGAATAGCATATTCCACACTTATTCAGAATGATAATTACCTTTATAAATGATAGAAAAGCATGCTGTGACTGTGCTGTGCATTTTTCTAAATTTTTTTCTTCTTAAATTGCTCTATGAATTTATTGATTCAATAGACTTGAAATGGTGTATTGGACATTGATTTACACATCCTGTAATTAAAAAAATGGTTTTAACAAGTGATATAAATATTCTAGCAACTTCAAGTGCTGTGCTATGCCTGGAAGAATTTCTTCTTGTTTCTATTTCATAAACATCATGGATGTTTTTATGAATTCTTTGATTCAATTAACTTTCAATGATGTATTGGACAGTGATTTACACATCCTGTAAGAATAAATCGCTTTGAATAAGCGAAAATATATCAAATTCAAATTCATTGAAGTGGTGTTTCCCAGCTCGCCAAAGCAGTATTTTTGATTCTTCTTCAACGCCAATGCAAGATATAGCTTGGCGAAGCTTGGCGATGATTGGCGAACCTTGGCGAACCTTGGCGAACCTTGGCGAACCTTGGCGAACCTTGGCGAACCTTGGCGAACCTTGGCGAACCTTGGCGAACCTTGGCGAACCTTGGCGAACCTTGGCGAACCTTGGCGAACCTTGGCGAACCTTGGCGAACCTTGGCGAACCTTGGCGAACCTTGGCGAACCTTGGCGAACCTTGGCGAACCTTGGCGAACCTTGGCGAACCTTGGCGAACCTTGGCGAACCTTGGCGAACCTTGGCGAACCTTGGCGAACCTTGGCGAACCTTGGCGAACCTTGGCGAACCTTGGCGAACCTTGGCGAACCTTGGCGAACCTTGGCGAACCTTGGCGAACCTTGGCGAACCTTGGCGAACCTTGGCGAACCTTGGCGAACCTTGGCGAACCTTGGCGAACCTTGGCGAACCTTGGCGAACCTTGGCGAACCTTGGCGAACCTTGGCGAACCTTGGCGAACCTTGGCGAACCTTGGCGAACCTTGGCGAACCTTGGCGAACCTTGGCGAACCTTGGCGAACCTTGGCGAACCTTGGCGAACCTTGGCGAACCTTGGCGAACCTTGGCGAACCTTGGCGAACCTTGGCGAACCTTGGCGAACCTTGGCGAACCTTGGCGAACCTTGGCGAACCTTGGCGAACCTTGGCGAACCTTGGCGAACCTTGGCGAACCTTGGCGAACCTTGGCGAACCTTGGCGAACCTTGGCGAACCTTGGCGAACCTTGGCGAACCTTGGCGAACCTTGGCGAACCTTGGCGAACCTTGGCGAACCTTGGCGAACCTTGGCGAACCTTGGCGAACCTTGGCGAACCTTGGCGAACCTTGGCGAACCTTGGCGAACCTTGGCGAACCTTGGCGAACCTTGGCGAACCTTGGCGAACCTTGGCGAACCTTGGCGAACCTTGGCGAACCTTGGCGAACCTTGGCGAACCTTGGCGAACCTTGGCGAACCTTGGCGAACCTTGGCGAACCTTGGCGAACCTTGGCGAACCTTGGCGAACCTTGGCGAACCTTGGCGAACCTTGGCGAACCTTGGCGAACCTTGGCGAACCTTGGCGAACCTTGGCGAACCTTGGCGAACCTTGGCGAACCTTGGCGAACCTTGGCGAACCTTGGCGAACCTTGGCGAACCTTGGCGAACCTTGGCGAACCTTGGCGAACCTTGGCGAACCTTGGCGAACCTTGGCGAACCTTGGCGAACCTTGGCGAACCTTGGCGAACCTTGGCGAACCTTGGCGAACCTTGGCGAACCTTGGCGAACCTTGGCGAACCTTGGCGAACCTTGGCGAACCTTGGCGAACCTTGGCGAACCTTGGCGAACCTTGGCGAACCTTGGCGAACCTTGGCGAACCTTGGCGAACCTTGGCGAACCTTGGCGAACCTTGGCGAACCTTGGCGAACCTTGGCGAACCTTGGCGAACCTTGGCGAACCTTGGCGAACCTTGGCGAACCTTGGCGAACCTTGGCGAACCTTGGCGAACCTTGGCGAACCTTGGCGAACCTTGGCGAACCTTGGCGAACCTTGGCGAACCTTGGCGAACCTTGGCGAACCTTGGCGAACCTTGGCGAACCTTGGCGAACCTTGGCGAACCTTGGCGAACCTTGGCGAACCTTGGCGAACCTTGGCGAACCTTGGCGAACCTTGGCGAACCTTGGCGAACCTTGGCGAACCTTGGCGAACCTTGGCGAACCTTGGCGAACCTTGGCGAACCTTGGCGAACCTTGGCGAACCTTGGCGAACCTTGGCGAACCTTGGCGAACCTTGGCGAACCTTGGCGAACCTTGGCGAACCTTGGCGAACCTTGGCGAACCTTGGCGAACCTTGGCGAACCTTGGCGAACCTTGGCGAACCTTGGCGAACCTTGGCGAACCTTGGCGAACCTTGGCGAACCTTGGCGAAGCTTGGCAAACGATGGAAGCCTGATTCTGAGCCTGAGCCTGAGCCTGAAGCTTGGCGAAGCTTTGCGAGCAGTGCTGTGCAGTGCTATGCTGGCCAGTGGTGTTTCCCAGCTCGCCAAAGCAGTATTTTTGATTTTTCTTCAACGCCAATGCAACTTATAAGGAGTTATCTTGTGATTTTATTGTAGAATAGCATATTCCACACTTATTCAGAATGATAATTACCTTTATAAATGATAGAAAAGCATGCTGTGACTGTGCTGTGCATTTTTCTAAAAAAATTTCTTCTTAAATTGCTCTATGAATTTATTGATTCAATAGACTTGAAATGGTGTATTGGACATTGATTTACACATCCTGTAATTAAAAAAATGGTTTTAACGAGTGATATAAATATTCTAGCAACTTCAAGTGCTGTGCTGTGCATGGAAGAATTTCTTCTTGTTTTTATTTCATAAACATCATGGATGTTTTTATGAATTCTTTGATTCAATTAACTTTCAATGATGTATTGGACAGTGATTTACACATCCTGTAAGAATAAATCGCTTTGAATAAGTGAAAATATATCAAATTCAAATTCATTGAAGTGGTGTTTCCCAGCAAGAATATGTTTGTTTTAAATGGTTCTGAGCAGTAGAAGTGCCTTTTTCTTAGTGTTAAAATCAGCGCCATCTAGTGGCAAGTTTGGGAACTAAATTTTATTTTGATCGCATCGTGCTCAGCGTGAAATTCTTATCAAGAGTATGTTTGTTTTAAATGGTTTTGAGCAGTAGAAGTGCCTTTTTCTAAGTGTTAAAATCAGCGCCATCTAGTGGCAAGTTTGGGAACTAAATTTTATTATGATCGAGTCGTGTTCAGCGTGAAATTCTGATCAAGAATATGTTTGTTTCATATGGTTCTAAGCAGTAGAAGTGCCTTTTTCTAAGTGTTGAAATCAGCGCCATCTAGTGACAAGTTTTGGAACTAAATTTTATTATGATCGCATCGTGTTCAGCGTGAAATTCTGATCAAAAATATGTTTGTTTTTCTTCAACCTTCTTCAACCAAATGGTTCTGAGTAGTAGAAGTGCCTTTTTCTAAGTGTTGAAATCAGCGCCATCTAGTGACAAGTTTTAATGCTTAATTTTATTATGATCGCATCGTGTTCAGCGTGAAATTCTGATCAAGAATATGTTTGTTTTAAATGGTTCTGAGCAGTAGAAGTGCCTTTTTCTAAGTGTTAAAATCAGCGCCATCTAGTGACAAGTTTTAACACTAAATTTTATTATGATCGCATCGTTTTTAGCGTGAAATTCTGATCAAGAATATATTTGTTTTAATTGGTTCTGAGCAGTAGAAGTGCCTTTTTCTAAGTGTTGAAATCAGCGCCATCTAGTGACAAGTTTTAACGCTAAATTTTATTATGATCGCATCGTGTTCAGCGTGAAATTCTGATCAAGTTTATGTTTGTTTCATATGGTTCTAAGCATTAGAAGTGCCTTTTTCTAAGTGTTGAAATAAGCGCCATCTAGTGACAAGTTTTGGAACTAAATTTTATTATGATCGCATCGTGTTCCGCGTGAAATTCTGATCAAAAATATGTTTGTTTCATATGGTTCTAAGCATTAGAAGTGCCTTTTTCTAAGTGTTAAAATCAGCGCCATCTAGTGACAAGTTTTAACACTAAATTTTATTATGATCGCATCGTGTTCAGCGTGAAATTCTGATCAAGAATATGTTTGATTCATATGGTTCTGAGCAGTAGAAGTGCCTTTTTCTAAGTGTTGAAATCAGCGCCGTCTAGTGACAAGTTTTGGAACTAAATTTTATTATGATCGCATCGTGTTCAGCGTGAAATTCTGATCAAGAATATGTTTGTTTCAAATGGTTCTGAGCAGTAGAAGTGCCTTTTTCTAAGTGTTGAAATCAGCGCCATCTAGTGACAAGTTTTAACGCTAAATTTTATTATGATCGCATCGTGTTCAGCGTAAAATTCTGATCAAGTTTATGTTTGTTTCATATGGTTCTAAGCATTAGAAGTGCCTTTTTCTAAGTGTTGAAATAAGCGCCATCTAGTGACAAGTTTTGGAACTAAATTTTATTATGATCGCATCGTGTTCAGCGTGAAATTCTGATCAAATTGTGTTTGTTTTAATTGGTTCTGAGCAGTAGAAGTACCTTTTTCTAAGTGTTGAAATCAGCGCCATCTAGTGACAAGTTATAACACTAAATTTTATTATGATCGCATCGTGTTCAGCGTGAAATTCTGATCAAAAATATGTTTGTTTCATATGGTTCTGAGCAGTAGAAGTGCCTTTTTCTAAGTGTTGAAATCAGCGCCATCTAGTGACAAGTTTTAACACTTAATTTTATTATGATCGCATCGTTTTCAGCGTGAAATTCTGATCAAGAAAACATTTGTTTTAATTGGTTCTGAGCAGTAGAAGTACCTTTTTCTAAGTGTTGAAATCAGCGCCATCTAGTGACAAGTTATAACACTAAATTTTATTATGATCGCATCGTGTTCAGCGTGAAATTCTGATCTAAAATATGTTTGTTTCATATGGTTCTGAGCAGTAGAAGTGCCTTTTTCTAAGTGTTGAAATCAGCGCCATCTAGTGACAAGTTTTAATGCTTAATTTTATTATGATCGCATCGTGTTCAGCGTGAAATTCTGATCAAGAATATGTTTGTTTTAAATGGTTCTGAGCAGTAGAAGTGCCTTTTTCTAAGTGTTAAAATCAGCGCCATCTAGTGACAAGTTTTAATGCTTAATTTTATTATGATCGCATCGTGTTCAGCGTGAAATTCTGATCAAGAATATGTTTGTTTTAAATGGTTCTGAGCAGTAGAAGTGCCTTTTTCTAAGTGTTAAAATCAGCACCATCTAGTGACAAGTTTTAACACTAAATTTTATTATGATCGCATCGTGTTCAGCGTGAAATTCTGATCAAGTATATGTATGTTTCATATGGTTCTAAGCAGTAGAAGTGCCTTTTTCTAAGTGTTGAAATCAGCGCCATCAAGTGACAAGTTTGACACTAACTTTTATTATGATCGCATCGTGTTCAGCGTGAAATTCTGATCAAGAATATGATTGTTTCAAATGGTTCTCAGCAGTAGAAGTGCCTTTTTCTAAGTGTTGAAATCAGCGCCATCAAGTGACAAGTTTTAACACTAAATTTTATTATGATCGCATCGTGTTCAGCGTGAAATTCTGATCAAGAATATGTTTGTTTAAAATGGTTCTGAGCAGTAGAAGTGCCTTTTTCTAAGTGTAGAAATCAGCGCCATCTAGTGACAAGTTTTGGAACTAAATTTTATTATGATTGCATCGTGCTCAGCGTGAAATTCTGATCAAGAATATGTTTGTTTCAAATGGTTCTGAGCAGTAGAAGTGCCTTTTTCTAAGTGTAGAAATCATTGCCATCTGGTGACAAGTTTTGGAACTAAACTTTATTATGATCGCATCGTGCTCAGCGTGAAATTCTGATCAAGAATATGTTTGTTTCAAATGGTTCTGAGCAGTAGAAGTGCCTTTTTCTAAGTGTAGAAATCAGCGCCATCTAGTGACAAGTTTTGGAACTAAATTTTATTATGATTGCATCGTGCTCAGCGTGAAATTCTGATCAAGAATATGTTTGTTTCAAATGGTTCTGAGCAGTAGAAGTGCCTTTTTCTAAGTGTAGAAATCATTGCCATCTGGTGACAAGTTTTGGAACTAAATTTTATTATGATCGCATCGTGCTCAGCGTGAAATTCTGATCAAAAATATGTTTGTTTCAAATGGTTCTGAGCAGTAGAAGTGCCTTTTTCTTAATATTGAAATCAGCGCCATCTAGTGACAAGTTTTGGAACTAAATTTTATTATGATCGCATCGTGCTCAGCGTGAAATTCTGATCAAGAATGTGTTTGTTTCAAATGGTTCTGAGCAGTAGAAGTGCCTTTTTCTTAATATTGAAATCAGCGCCATCTAGTGACAAGTTTTGGAACTAAATTTTATTATGATCGCATCGTGCTCAGCGTGAAATTCTGATCAAGAATATGTTTGTTTCAAATGGTTCTGAGCAGTAGAAGTGCCTTTTTCTAAGTGTAGAAATCAGCGCCATCTAGTGACAAGTTTTGGAACTAAATTTTATTATGATTGCATCGTGCTCAGCGTGAAATTCTGATCAAGAATATGTTTGTTTCAAATGGTTCTGAGCAGTAGAAGTGCCTTTTTCTAAGTGTAGAAATCATTGCCATCTGGTGACAAGTTTTGGAACTAAATTTTATTATGATTGCATCGTGCTCAGCGTGAAATTCTGATCAAGAATATGTTTGTTTCAAATGGTTCTGAGCAGTAGAAGTGCCTTTTTCTAAGTGTAGATATCATTGCCATCTGGTGACAAGTTTTGGAACTAAATTTTATTATGATCGCATCGTGCTCAGCGTGAAATTCTGATCAAAAATATGTTTGTTTCAAATGGTTCTGAGCAGTAGAAGTGCCTTTTTCTTAATATTGAAATCAGCGCCATCTAGTGACAAGTTTTGGAACTAAATTTTATTATGATCGCATCGTGCTCAGCGTGAAATTCTGATCAAGAATATGTTTGTTTCAAATGGTTCTGAGCAGTAGAAGTGCCTTTTTCTTAATATTGAAATCAGCGCCATCTAGTGACAAGTTTGACACTAAATTTTATTATGATCGCATCGTGTTCAGCGTGAAATTCTGATCAAGAATATGTTTGTTTCATATGGTTCTAAGCAGTAGAAGTGCCTTTTTCTAAGTGTTGAAATCAGCGCCATCTAGTGACAAGTTTGACACTAAATTTTATTATGATCGCATCGTGTTCAGCGTGAAATTCTGATCAAGAATATGATTGTTTCAAATGGTTCTCAGCAGTAGAAGTGCCTTTTTCTAAGTGTTGAAATCAGCGCCATCTAGTGACAAGTTTTGACACTAAATTTTATTATGATCGCATCGTGTTCAGCGTGAAATTCTGATCAAGAATATGTTTGTTTAAAATGGTTCTGAGCAGTAGAAGTGCCTTTTTCTAAGTGTTGAAATCAGCGCCATTTAGTGACAAGTTTTAACACTACATTTTATTATGATCGCATCGTGTTCAGCGTGAAATTCTGATCAAGAATATGTTTGTTTAAAATGGTTCTGAGCAGTAGAAGTGCCTTTTTCTAAATATTGAAATCAGCGCCATCTAGTGACAAGTTTTGGAACTAAATTTTATTATGATCGCATCGTGTTCAGCGTGAAATTCTGATCAAGAATATGATTGTTTCAAATGGTTCTCAGCAGTAGAAGTGCCTTTTTCTAAGTGTTGAAATCAGCGCCATCTAGTGACAAGTTTTGACACTAAATTTTATTATGATCGCATCGTGTTCAGCGTGAAATTCTGATCAAGAATATGTTTGTTTAAAATGGTTCTGAGCAGTAGAAGTGCCTTTTTCTAAGTGTTGAAATCAGCGCCATTTAGTGACAAGTTTTAACACTACATTTTATTATGATCGCATCGTGTTCAGCGTGAAATTCTGATCAAGAATATGTTTGTTTAAAATGGTTCTGAGCAGTAGAAGTGCCTTTTTCTAAATATTGAAATCAGCGCCATCTAGTGACAAGTTTTGGAACTAAATTTTATTATGATCGCATCGTGTTCAGCGTGAAATTCTGATCAAGAATATGTTTGTTTCATATGGTTCTAAGCAGTAGAAGTGCCTTTTTTTAAGTGTTGAAATCAGCGCCATCTAGTGACAAGTTTGACACTAAATTTTATTATGATCGCATCGTGTTCAGCGTGAAATTCTGATCAAGAATATGTTTGTTTCATATGGTTCTAAGCAGTAGAAGTGCCTTTTTCTAAGTGTTGAAATCAGCGCCATCTAGTGACAAGTTTGACACTAAATTTTATTATGATCGCATCGTGTTCAGCGTGAAATTCTGATCAAGAATATGATTGTTTCAAATGGTTCTCAGCAGTAGAAGTGCCTTTTTCTAAGTGTTGAAATCAGCGCCATCTAGTGACAAGTTTTGACACTAAATTTTATTATGATCGCATCGTGTTCAGCGTGAAATTCTGATCAAGAATATGTTTGTTTAAAATGGTTCTGAGCAGTAGAAGTGCCTTTTTCTAAGTGTTGAAATCAGCGCCATTTAGTGACAAGTTTTAACACTACATTTTATTATGATCGCATCGTGTTCAGCGTGAAATTCTGATCAAGAATATGTTTGTTTAAAATGGTTCTGAGCAGTAGAAGTGCCTTTTTCTAAATATTGAAATCAGCGCCATCTAGTGACAAGTTTTGGAACTAAATTTTATTATGATCGCATCGTGTTCAGCGTGAAATTCTGATCAAGAATATGTTTGTTTCATATGGTTCTAAGCAGTAGAAGTGCCTTTTTTTAAGTGTTGAAATCAGCGCCATCTAGTGACAAGTTTGACACTAAATTTTATTATGATCGCATCGTGTTCAGCGTGAAATTCTGATCAAGAATATGTTTGTTTCATATGGTTCTAAGCAGTAGAAGTGCCTTTTTCTAAGTGTTGAAATCAGCGCCATCTAGTGACAAGTTTGACACTAAATTTTATTATGATCGCATCGTGTTCAGCGTGAAATTCTGATCAAGAATATGATTGTTTCAAATGGTTCTCAGCAGTAGAAGTGCCTTTTTCTAAGTGTTGAAATCAGCGCCATCTAGTGACAAGTTTTGACACTAAATTTTATTATGATCGCATCGTGTTCAGCGTGAAATTCTGATCAAGATTATGTTTGTTTCATATGGTTCTAAGCAGTAGAAGTGCCTTTTTCTAAGTGTTGAAATCAGCGCCATCTAGTGACAAGTTTTAACACTAAATTTTATTATGATCGCATCGTGTTCAGCGTGAAATTCTGATCAAGAATATGTTTGTTTCATATGGTTCTTAGCAGTAGAAGTGCCTTTTTCTAAGTGTTGAAATCAGCGCCATCTAGTGACAAGTTTTAACACTAAATTTTATTATGATCGCATCGTGTTCAGCGTGAAATTCTGATCAAGTATATGTATGTTTCATATGGTTCTAAGCAGTAGAAGTGCCTTTTTCTAAGTGTTGAAATCAGCGCCATCAAGTGACAAGTTTGACACTAACTTTTATTATGATCGCATCGTGTTCAGCGTGAAATTCTGATCAAGAATATGATTGTTTCAAATGGTTCTCAGCAGTAGAAGTGCCTTTTTCTAAGTGTTGAAATCAGCGCCATCAAGTGACAAGTTTTAACACTAAATTTTATTATGATCGCATCGTGTTCAGCGTGAAATTCTGATCAAGAATATGTTTGTTTAAAATGGTTCTGAGCAGTAGAAGTGCCTTTTTCTAAGTGTTGAAATCAGCGCCATCTAGTGACAAGTTTTAACACTAAATTTTATTATGATCGCATCGTGTTCAGCGTGAAATTCTGATCAAGAATATGTTTGTTTCATATGGTTCTAAGCAGTAGAAGTGCCTTTTTCTAAGTGTTGAAATCAGCGCCATCTAGTGACAAGTTTTAACACTAAATTTTATTATGATCGCATCGTGTTCAGCGTGAAATTCTGATCAAGAATATGTTTGTTTCATATGGTTCTAAGCAGTAGAAGTGCCTTTTTCTAAGTGTTGAAATCAGCGCCATCTAGTGACAAGTTTTAACACTAAATTTTATTATGATCGCATCGTGTTCAGCGTGAAATTTTGATCAAGTATATATATGTTTCATATGGTTCTAAGCAGTAGAAGTGCCTTTTTCTAAGTGTTGAAATCAGCGCCATCAAGTGACAAGTTTGACACTAACTTTTATTATGATCGCATCGTGTTCAGCGTGAAATTCTGATCAAGAATATGATTGTTTCAAATGGTTCTCAGCAGTAGAAGTGCCTTTTTCTAAGTGTTGAAATCAGCGCCATCAAGTGACAAGTTTTAACACTAAATTTTATTATGATCGCATCGTGTTCAGCGTGAAATTCTGATCAAGAATATGTTTGTTTAAAATGGTTCTGAGCAGTAGAAGTGCCTTTTTCTAAGCGTTGAAATCAGCGCCATCTAGTGACAAGTTTTAACACTAAATTTTATTATGATCGCATCGTGTTCAGCGTGAAATTCTGATCAAGAATATGTTTGTTTCATATGGTTCTAAGCAGTAGAAGTGCCTTTTTCTAAGTGTTGAAATCAGCGCCATCTAGTGACAAGTTTGACACTAAATTTTATTATGATCGCATCGTGTTCAGCGTGAAATTCTGATCAAGTATATGTATGTTTCATATGGTTCTAAGCAGTAGAAGTGCCTTTTTCTAAGTGTTGAAATCAGCGCCATCAAGTGACAAGTTTGACACTAACTTTTATTATGATCGCATCGTGTTCAGCGTGAAATTCTGATCAAGAATATGTTTGTTTCATATGGTTCTAAGCAGTAGAAGTGCCTTTTTCTAAGTGTTGAAATCAGCGCCATCTAGTGACAAGTTTGACACTAAATTTTATTATGATCGCATCGTGTTCAGCGTGAAATTCTGATCAAGAATATGATTGTTTCAAATGGTTCTCAGCAGTAGAAGTGCCTTTTTCTAAGTGTTGAAATCAGCGCCATCTAGTGACAAGTTTTGACACTAAATTTTATTATGATCGCATCGTGTTCAGCGTGAAATTCTGATCAAGAATATGTTTGTTTCATATGGTTCTAAGCAGTAGAAGTGCCTTTTTCTAAGTGTTGAAATCAGCGCCATCTAGTGACAAGTTTGACACTAAATTTTATTATGATCGCATCGTGTTCAGCGTGAAATTCTGATCAAGAATATGTTTGTTTAAATTGGTTCTGAGCAGTAGAAGTGCCTTTTTCTAAGTGTTGAAATCAGCGCCATCTAGTGACAAGTTTGACCCTAACTTTTATTATGATCGCATCGTGTTCAGCGTGAAATTCTGATCAAGAATATGATTGTTTCAAATGGTTCTCAGCAGTAGAAGTGCCTTTTTCTAAGTGTTGAAATCAGCGCCATCAAGTGACAAGTTTTAACACTAAATTTTATTATGATCGCATCGTGTTCAGCGTGAAATTCTGATCAAGAATATGTTTGTTTAAAATGGTTCTGAGCAGTAGAAGTGCCTTTTTCTAAGTGTTGAAATCAGCGCCATCTAGTGACAAGTTTTGACACTAAATTTTATTATGATCGCATCGTGTTCAGCGTGAAATTCTGATCAAGAATATGTTTGTTTAAATTGGTTTTGAGCAGTAGAAGTGCCTTTTTCTAAGTGTTGAAATCAGCGCCATCTAGTGACAAGTTTGACACTAACTTTTATTATGATCGCATCGTGTTCAGCGTGAAATTCTGATCAAGAATATGATTGTTTCAAATGGTTCTCAGCAGTAGAAGTGCCTTTTTCTAAGTGTTGAAATCAGCGCCATCTAGTGACAAGTTTTGACACTAAATTTTATTATGATCGCATCGTGTTCAGCGTGAAATTCTGATCAAGAATATGTTTATTTCATATGGTTCTAAGCAGTAGAAGTGCCTTTTTCTAAGTGTTGAAATCAGCGCCATCTAGTGACAAGTTTGACACTAAATTTTATTATGATCGCATCGTGTTCAGCGTGAAATTCTGATCAAGAATATGATTGTTTCAAATGGTTCTCAGCAGTAGAAGTGCCTTTTTCTAAGTGTTGAAATCAGCGCCATCTAGTGACAAGTTTTGACACTAAATTTTATTATGATCGCATCGTGTTCAGCGTGAAATTCTGATCAAGAATATGTTTGTTTAAAATGGTTCTGAGCAGTAGAAGTGCCTTTTTCTAAGTGTTGAAATCAGCGCCATCTAGTGACAAGTTTTAACACTAAATTTTATTATGATCGCATCGTGTTCAGCGTGAAATTCTGATCAAGAATATGTTTGTTTAAAATGGTTCTGAGCAGTAGAAGTGCCTTTTTCTAAGTGTTGAAATCAGCGCCATCTAGTGACAAGTTTTAACACTAAATTTTATTATGATCGCATCGTGTTCAGCGTGAAATTCTGATCAAGAATATGTTTGTTTAAATTGGTTTTGAGCAGTATAAGTGCCTTTTTCTAAGTGTTGAAATCAGCGCCATCTAGTGACAAGTTTGACATTAACTTTTATTATGATCGCATCGTGTTCAGCGTGAAATTCTGATCAAGAATATGTTTGTTTAAAATGGTTCTGAGCAGTAGAAGTGCCTTTTTCTAAGTGTTGAAATCAGCGCCATCTAGTGACAAGTTTTAACACTAAATTTTATTATGATCGCATCGTGTTCAGCGTGAAATTCTGATCAAGAATATGTTTGTTTAAAATGGTTCTGAGCAGTAGAAGTGCCTTTTTCTAAGTGTTGAAATCAGCGCCATCTAGTGACAAGTTTGACACTAAATTTTATTATGATCGCATCGTGTTCAGCGTGAAATTCTGATCAAGAATATGTTTGTTTCATATGGTTCTAAGCAGTAGAAGTGCCTTTTTCTAAGTGTAGAAATCAGCGCCATCTAGTGACAAGTTTTGGAACTAAATTTTATTATGATTGCATCGTGCTCAGCGTGAAATTCTGATCAAGAATATGTTTGTTTAAAATGGTTCTGAGCAGTAGAAGTGCCTTTTTCTAAGTGTTGAAATCAGCGCCATTTAGTGACAAGTTTTAACACTAAATTTTATTATGATCGCATCGTGTTCAGCGTGAAATTCTGATCAAGAATATGTTTGTTTCATATGGTTCTAAGCAGTAGAAGTGCCTTTTTCTAAGTGTTGAAATCAGCGCCATCTAGTGACAAGTTTTGACACTAAATTTTATTATGATCGCATCGTGTTGAGCGTGAAATTCTGATCAAGAATATGATTGTTTCAAATGGTTCTCAGCAGTAGAAGTGCCTTTTTCTAAGTGTTGAAATCAGCGCCATCTAGTGACAAGTTTTGACACTAAATTTTATTATGATCGCATCGTGTTCAGCGTGAAATTCTGATCAAGAATATGTTTGTTTAAAATGATTCTGAGCAGTAGAAGTGCCTTTTTCTAAGTGTTGAAATCAGCGCCATCTAGTGACAAGTTTGACACTAAATTTTATTATGATCGCATCGTGTTCAGCGTGAAATTCTGATCAAGAATATGTTTGTTTAAAATGGTTCTGAGCAGTAGAAGTGCCTTTTTCTAAGTGTTGAAATCAGCGCCATCTAGTGACAAGTTTTAACACTAAATTTTATTATGATCGCATCGTGTTCAGCGTGAAATTCTGATCAAGATTATGTTTGTTTCATATGGTTCTGAGCAGTAGAAGTGCCTTTTTCTAAGTGTTGAAATCAGCGCCATCTAGTGACAAGTTTTAACACTAAATTTTATTATGATCGCATCGTGTTCAGCGTGAAATTCTGATCAAGATTATGTTTGTTTCATATGGTTCTGAGCAGTAGAAGTGCCTTTTTCTAAGTGTTGAAATCAGCGCCATCTAGTGACAAGTTTTAACACTAAATTTTATTATGATCGCATCGTGTTCAGCGTGAAATTCTGATCAAGAATATGTTTGTTTAAAATGGTTCTGAGCAGTAGAAGTGCCTTTTTCTAAGTGTTGAAATCAGCGCCATCTAGTGACAAGTTTTAACACTAAATTTTATTATGATCGCATCGTGTTCAGCGTGAAATTCTGAACAAGATTATGTTTGTTTCATATGGTTCTCAGCAGTAGAAGTGCCTTTTTCTAAGTGTTGAAATCAGCGCCATCTAGTGACAAGTTTTAACACTAAATTTTATTATGATCGCATCGTGTTCAGCGTGAAATTCTGATCAAGAATATGTTTGTTTCATATGGTTCTAAGCAGTAGAAGTGCCTTTTTCTAAGTGTTGAAATCAGCGCCATCTAGTGACAAGTTTTGACACTAAATTTTATTATGATCGCATCGTGTTGAGCGTGAAATTCTGATCAAGAATATGATTGTTTCAAATGGTTCTCAGCAGTAGAAGTGCCTTTTTCTAAGTGTTGAAATCAGCGCCATCTAGTGACAAGTTTTGACACTAAATTTTATTATGATCGCATCGTGTTCAGCGTGAAATTCTGATCAAGAATATGTTTGTTTAAAATGGTTCTAAGCAGTAGAAGTGCCTTTTTCTAAGTGTTGAAATCAGCGCCATCTAGTGACAAGTTTTAACACTAAATTTTATTATGATCGCATCGTGTTCAGCTTGAAATTCTGATCAAGATTATGTTTGTTTCATATGGTTCTGAGCAGTAGAAGTGCCTTTTTCTAAGTGTTGAAATCAGCGCCATCTAGTGACAAGTTTTAACACTAAATTTTATTATGATCGCATCGTGTTCAGCGTGAAATTCTGATCAAGATTATGTTTATTTCATATGGTTCTGAGCAGTAGAAGTGCCTTTTTCTAAGTGTTGAAATCAGCGCCATCTAGTGACAAGTTTTAACACTAAATTTTATTATGATCGCATCGTGTTCAGCGTGAAATTCTGATCAAGAATATGTTTGTTTAAAATGGTACTGAGCAGTAGAAGTGCCTTTTTCTAAGTGTTGAAATCAGCGCCATCTAGTGACAAGTTTTAACACTAAATTTTATTATGATCGCATCGTGTTCAGCGTGAAATTCTGATCAAGAATATGTTTGTTTAAAATGGTTCTGAGCAGTAGAAGTGCCTTTTTCTAAGTGTTGAAATCAGCGCCATCTAGTGACAAGTTTTAACACTAAATTTTATTATGATCGCATCGTGTTCAGCGTGAAATTCTGATCAAGATTATGTTTGTTTCATATGGTTCTCAGCAGTAGAAGTGCCTTTTTCTAAGTGTTGAAATCAGCGCCATCTAGTGACAAGTTTTGACACTAAATTTTATTATGATCGCATCGTGTTGAGCGTGAAATTCTGATCAAGAATATGATTGTTTCAAATGGTTCTCAGCAGTAGAAGTGCCTTTTTCTAAGTGTTGAAATCAGCGCCATCTAGTGACAAGTTTTGACACTAAATTTTATTATGATCGCATCGTGTTCAGCGTGAAATTCTGATCAAGAATATGTTTGTTTAAAATGGTTCTAAGCAGTAGAAGTGCCTTTTTCTAAGTGTTGAAATCAGCGCCATCTAGTGACAAGTTTTAACACTAAATTTTATTATGATCGCATCGTGTTCAGCTTGAAATTCTGATCAAGATTATGTTTGTTTCATATGGTTCTGAGCAGTAGAAGTGCCTTTTTCTAAGTGTTGAAATCAGCGCCATCTAGTGACAAGTTTTAACACTAAATTTTATTATGATCGCATCGTGTTCAGCGTGAAATTCTGATCAAGATTATGTTTATTTCATATGGTTCTGAGCAGTAGAAGTGCCTTTTTCTAAGTGTTGAAATCAGCGCCATCTAGTGACAAGTTTTAACACTAAATTTTATTATGATCGCATCGTGTTCAGCGTGAAATTCTGATCAAGAATATGTTTGTTTAAAATGGTACTGAGCAGTAGAAGTGCCTTTTTCTAAGTGTTGAAATCAGCGCCATCTAGTGACAAGTTTTAACACTAAATTTTATTATGATCGCATCGTGTTCAGCGTGAAATTCTGATCAAGAATATGTTTGTTTAAATTGGTTTTGAGCAGTATAAGTGCCTTTTTCTAAGTGTTGAAATCAGCGCCATCTAGTGACAAGTTTGACATTAACTTTTATTATGATCGCATCGTGTTCAGCGTGAAATTCTGATCAAGAATATGTTTGTTTAAAATGGTTCTGAGCAGTAGAAGTGCCTTTTTCTAAGTGTTGAAATCAGCGCCATCTAGTGACAAGTTTTAACACTAAATTTTATTATGATCGCATCGTGTTCAGCGTGAAATTCTGATCAAGATTATGTTTGTTTCATATAGTTCTGAGCAGTAGAAGTGCCTTTTTCTAAGTGTTGAAATCAGCGCCATCTAGTGACAAGTTTTAACACTAAATTTTATTATGATCGCATCGTGTTCAGCGTGAAATTCTGATCAAGAATATGTTTGTTTCATATGGTTCTAAGCAGTAGAAGTGCCTTTTTCTAAGTGTTGAAATCAGCGCCATCTAGTGACAAGTTTAACACTAAATTTTATTATGATCGCATCGTGTTCAGCGTGAAATTCTGATCAAGAATATGTTTGTTTAAAATGGTTCTAAGCAGTAGAAGTGCCTTTTTCTAAGTGTTGAAATCAGCGCCATCTAGTGACAAGTTTTAACACTAAATTTTATTATGATCGCATCGTGTTCAGCTTGAAATTCTGATCAAGATTATGTTTGTTTCATATGGTTCTGAGCAGTAGAAGTGCCTTTTTCTAAGTGTTGAAATCAGCGCCATCTAGTGACAAGTTTTAACACTAAATTTTATTATGATCGCATCGTGTTCAGCGTGAAATTCTGATCAAGATTATGTTTATTTCATATGGTTCTGAGCAGTAGAAGTGCCTTTTTCTAAGTGTTGAAATCAGCGCCATCTAGTGACAAGTTTTAACACTAAATTTTATTATGATCGCATCGTGTTCAGCGTGAAATTCTGATCAAGAATATGTTTGTTTAAAATGGTACTGAGCAGTAGAAGTGCCTTTTTCTAAGTGTTGAAATCAGCGCCATCTAGTGACAAGTTTTAACACTAAATTTTATTATGATCGCATCGTGTTCAGCGTGAAATTCTGATCAAGAATATGTTTGTTTAAATTGGTTTTGAGCAGTATAAGTGCCTTTTTCTAAGTGTTGAAATCAGCGCCATCTAGTGACAAGTTTGACATTAACTTTTATTATGATCGCATCGTGTTCAGCGTGAAATTCTGATCAAGAATATGTTTGTTTAAAATGGTTCTGAGCAGTAGAAGTGCCTTTTTCTAAGTGTTGAAATCAGCGCCATCTAGTGACAAGTTTTAACACTAAATTTTATTATGATCGCATCGTGTTCAGCGTGAAATTCTGATCAAGATTATGTTTGTTTCATATAGTTCTGAGCAGTAGAAGTGCCTTTTTCTAAGTGTTGAAATCAGCGCCATCTAGTGACAAGTTTTAACACTAAATTTTATTATGATCGCATCGTGTTCAGCGTGAAATTCTGATCAAGAATATGTTTGTTTCATATGGTTCTAAGCAGTAGAAGTGCCTTTTTCTAAGTGTTGAAATCAGCGCCATCTAGTGACAAGTTTAACACTAAATTTTATTATGATCGCATCGTGTTCAGCGTGAAATTCTGATCAAGAATATGTTTGTTTAAAATGGTTCTAAGCAGTAGAAGTGCCTTTTTCTAAGTGTTGAAATCAGCGCCATCTAGTGACAAGTTTTAACACTAAATTTTATTATGATCGCATCGTGTTCAGCTTGAAATTCTGATCAAGATTATGTTTGTTTCATATGGTTCTGAGCAGTAGAAGTGCCTTTTTCTAAGTGTTGAAATCAGCGCCATCTAGTGACAAGTTTTAACACTAAATTTTATTATGATCGCATCGTGTTCAGCGTGAAATTCTGATCAAGATTATGTTTGTTTCATATGGTTCTGAGCAGTAGAAGTGCCTTTTTCTAAGTGTTGAAATCAGCGCCATCTAGTGACAAGTTTGACACTAAATTTTATTATGATCGCATCGTGTTCAGCGTGAAATTCTGATCAAGAATATGTTTGTTTAAAATGGTTCTGAGCAGTAGAAGTGCCTTTTTCTAAGTGTTGAAATCAGCGCCATCTAGTGACAAGTTTTAACACTAAATTTTATTATGATCGCATCGTGTTCAGCGTGAAATTCTGATCAAGAATATGTTTGTTTAAAATGGTTCTGAGCAGTAGAAGTGCCTTTTTCTAAGTGTTGAAATCAGCGCCATCTAGTGACAAGTTTTAACACTAAATTTTATTATGATCGCATCGTGTTCAGCGTGAAATTCTGATCAAGAATATGTTTGTTTAAATTGGTTTTGAGCAGTATAAGTGCCTTTTTCTAAGTGTTGAAATCAGCGCCATCTAGTGACAAGTTTGACATTAACTTTTATTATGATCGCATCGTGTTCAGCGTGAAATTCTGATCAAGAATATGTTTGTTTAAAATGGTTCTGAGCAGTAGAAGTGCCTTTTTCTAAGTGTTGAAATCAGCGCCATCTAGTGACAAGTTTTAACACTAAATTTTATTATGATCGCATCGTGTTCAGCGTGAAATTCTGATCAAGATTATGTTTGTTTCATATGGTTCTGAGCAGTAGAAGTGCCTTTTTCTAAGTGTTGAAATCAGCGCCATCTAGTGACAAGTTTTAACACTAAATTTTATTATGATCGCATCGTGTTCAGCGTGAAATTCTGATCAAGAATATGTTTGTTTAAAATGGTTCTGAGCAGTAGAAGTGCCTTTTTCTAAGTGTTGAAATCAGCGCCATCTAGTGACAAGTTTTAACACTAAATTTTATTATGATCGCATCGTGTTCAGCGTGAAATTCTGATCAAGAATATGTTTGTTTCATATGGTTCTAAGCAGTAGAAGTGCCTTTTTCTAAGTGTTGAAATCAGCGCCATCTAGTGACAAGTTTTGACACTAAATTTTATTATGATCGCATCGTGTTGAGCGTGAAATTCTGATCAAGAATATGATTGTTTCAAATGGTTCTCAGCAGTAGAAGTGCCTTTTTCTAAGTGTTGAAATCAGCGCCATCTAGTGACAAGTTTTGACACTAAATTTTATTATGATCGCATCGTGTTCAGCGTGAAATTCTGATCAAGAATATGTTTGTTTAAAATGGTTCTAAGCAGTAGAAGTGCCTTTTTCTAAGTGTTGAAATCAGCGCCATCTAGTGACAAGTTTTAACACTAAATTTTATTATGATCGCATCGTGTTCAGCTTGAAATTCTGATCAAGATTATGTTTGTTTCATATGGTTCTGAGCAGTAGAAGTGCCTTTTTCTAAGTGTTGAAATCAGCGCCATCTAGTGACAAGTTTTAACACTAAATTTTATTATGATCGCATCGTGTTCAGCGTGAAATTCTGATCAAGATTATGTTTATTTCATATGGTTCTGAGCAGTAGAAGTGCCTTTTTCTAAGTGTTGAAATCAGCGCCATCTAGTGACAAGTTTTAACACTAAATTTTATTATGATCGCATCGTGTTCAGCGTGAAATTCTGATCAAGAATATGTTTGTTTAAAATGGTACTGAGCAGTAGAAGTGCCTTTTTCTAAGTGTTGAAATCAGCGCCATCTAGTGACAAGTTTTAACACTAAATTTTATTATGATCGCATCGTGTTCAGCGTGAAATTCTGATCAAGAATATGTTTGTTTAAATTGGTTTTGAGCAGTATAAGTGCCTTTTTCTAAGTGTTGAAATCAGCGCCATCTAGTGACAAGTTTGACATTAACTTTTATTATGATCGCATCGTGTTCAGCGTGAAATTCTGATCAAGAATATGTTTGTTTAAAATGGTTCTGAGCAGTAGAAGTGCCTTTTTCTAAGTGTTGAAATCAGCGCCATCTAGTGACAAGTTTTAACACTAAATTTTATTATGATCGCATCGTGTTCAGCGTGAAATTCTGATCAAGATTATGTTTGTTTCATATAGTTCTGAGCAGTAGAAGTGCCTTTTTCTAAGTGTTGAAATCAGCGCCATCTAGTGACAAGTTTTAACACTAAATTTTATTATGATCGCATCGTGTTCAGCGTGAAATTCTGATCAAGAATATGTTTGTTTCATATGGTTCTAAGCAGTAGAAGTGCCTTTTTCTAAGTGTTGAAATCAGCGCCATCTAGTGACAAGTTTTGACACTAAATTTTATTATGATCGCATCGTGTTCAGCGTGAAATTCTGATCAAGAATATGTTTGTTTAAATTGGTTTTGAGCAGTATAAGTGCCTTTTTCTAAGTGTTGAAATCAGCGCCATCTAGTGACAAGTTTGACATTAACTTTTATTATGATCGCATCGTGTTCAGCGTGAAATTCTGATCAAGAATATGTTTGTTTAAAATGGTTCTGAGCAGTAGAAGTGCCTTTTTCTAAGTGTTGAAATCAGCGCCATCTAGTGACAAGTTTTAACACTAAATTTTATTATGATCGCATCGTGTTCAGCGTGAAATTCTGATCAAGATTATGTTTGTTTCATATAGTTCTGAGCAGTAGAAGTGCCTTTTTCTAAGTGTTGAAATCAGCGCCATCTAGTGACAAGTTTTAACACTAAATTTTATTATGATCGCATCGTGTTCAGCGTGAAATTCTGATCAAGAATATGTTTGTTTCATATGGTTCTAAGCAGTAGAAGTGCCTTTTTCTAAGTGTTGAAATCAGCGCCATCTAGTGACAAGTTTTGACACTAAATTTTATTATGATCGCATCGTGTTCAGCGTGAAATTCTGATCAAGAATATGTTTGTTTAAAATGGTTCTAAGCAGTAGAAGTGCCTTTTTCTAAGTGTTGAAATCAGCGCCATCTAGTGACAAGTTTTAACACTAAATTTTATTATGATCGCATCGTGTTCAGCTTGAAATTCTGATCAAGATTATGTTTGTTTCATATGGTTCTGAGCAGTAGAAGTGCCTTTTTCTAAGTGTTGAAATCAGCGCCATCTAGTGACAAGTTTTAACACTAAATTTTATTATGATCGCATCGTGTTCAGCGTGAAATTCTGATCAAGATTATGTTTGTTTCATATGGTTCTGAGCAGTAGAAGTGCCTTTTTCTAAGTGTTGAAATCAGCGCCATCTAGTGACAAGTTTGACACTAAATTTTATTATGATCGCATCGTGTTCAGCGTGAAATTCTGATCAAGAATATGTTTGTTTAAAATGGTTCTGAGCAGTAGAAGTGCCTTTTTCTAAGTGTTGAAATCAGCGCCATCTAGTGACAAGTTTTAACACTAAATTTTATTATGATCGCATCGTGTTCAGCGTGAAATTCTGATCAAGAATATGTTTGTTTAAAATGGTTCTGAGCAGTAGAAGTGCCTTTTTCTAAGTGTTGAAATCAGCGCCATCTAGTGACAAGTTTTAACACTAAATTTTATTATGATCGCATCGTGTTCAGCGTGAAATTCTGATCAAGAATATGTTTGTTTAAATTGGTTTTGAGCAGTATAAGTGCCTTTTTCTAAGTGTTGAAATCAGCGCCATCTAGTGACAAGTTTGACATTAACTTTTATTATGATCGCATCGTGTTCAGCGTGAAATTCTGATCAAGAATATGTTTGTTTAAAATGGTTCTGAGCAGTAGAAGTGCCTTTTTCTAAGTGTTGAAATCAGCGCCATCTAGTGACAAGTTTTAACACTAAATTTTATTATGATCGCATCGTGTTCAGCGTGAAATTCTGATCAAGATTATGTTTGTTTCATATGGTTCTGAGCAGTAGAAGTGCCTTTTTCTAAGTGTTGAAATCAGCGCCATCTAGTGACAAGTTTTAACACTAAATTTTATTATGATCGCATCGTGTTCAGCGTGAAATTCTGATCAAGATTATGTTTGTTTCATATGGTTCTGAGCAGTAGAAGTGCCTTTTTCTAAGTGTTGAAATCAGCGCCATCTAGTGACAAATTTTAACACTAAATTTTATTATGATCGCATCGTGTTCAGCGTGAAATTCTGATCAAGAATATGTTTGTTTAAAATGGTTCTGAGCAGTAGAAGTGCCTTTTTCTAAGTGTTGAAATCAGCGCCATCTAGTGACAAGTTTGACACTAAATTTTATTATGATCGCATCGTGTTCAGCGTGAAATTCTGATCAAGAATATGTTTGTTTAAAATGGTTCTGAGCAGTAGAAGTGCCTTTTTCTAAGTGTTGAAATCAGCGCCATCTAGTGACAAGTTTTAACACTAAATTTTATTATGATCGCATCGTGTTCAGCGTGAAATTCTGATCAAGATTATGTTTGTTTCATATGGTTCTGAGCAGTAGAAGTGCCTTTTTCTAAGTGTTGAAATCAGCGCCATCTAGTGACAAGTTTTAACACTAAATTTTATTATGATCGCATCGTGTTCAGCGTGAAATTCTGATCAAGAATATGTTTGTTTAAAATGGTTCTGAGCAGTAGAAGTGCCTTTTTCTAAGTGTTGAAATCAGCGCCATCTAGTGACAAGTTTTAACACTAAATTTTATTATGATCGCATCGTGTTCAGCGTGAAATTCTGATCAAGATTATGTTTGTTTCATATGGTTCTCAGCAGTAGAAGTGCCTTTTTCTAAGTGTTGAAATCAGCGCCATCTAGTGACAAGTTTTAACACTAAATTTTATTATGATCGCATCGTGTTCAGCGTGAAATTCTGATCAAGAATATGATTGTTTCAAATGGTTCTCAGCAGTAGAAGTGCCTTTTTCTAAGTGTTGAAATCAGCGCCATCTAGTGACAAGTTTTGACACTAAATTTTATTATGATCGCATCGTGTTCAGCGTGAAATTCTGATCAAGAATATGTTTGTTTAAAATGGTTCTGAGCAGTAGAAGTGCCTTTTTCTAAGTGTTGAAATCAGCGCCATCTAGTGACAAGTTTGACACTAAATTTTATTATGATCGCATCGTGTTCAGCGTGAAATTCTGATCAAGAATATGAATGTTTCAAATGGTTCTCAGCAGTAGAAGTGCCTTTTTCTAAGTGTTGAAATCAGCGCCATCTAGTGACAAGTTTTAACACTAAATTTTATTATGATCGCATCGTGTTCAGCGTGAAATTCTGATCAAGATTATGTTTGTTTCATATGGTTCTAAGCAGTAGAAGTGCCTTTTTCTAAGTGTTGAAATCAGCGCCATCTAGTGACAAGTTTTAACACTAAATTTTATTATGATCGCATCGTGTTCAGCGTGAAATTCTGATCAAGATTATGTTTGTTTCATATGGTTTTAAGCAGTAGAAGTGCCTTTTTCTAAGTGTTGAAATCAGCGCCATCTAGTGACAAGTTTTAACACTAAATTTTATTATGATCGCATCGTGTTCAGCGTGAAATTCTGATCAAGAATATGTTTGTTTCATATGGTTCTGAGCAGTAGAAGTGCCTTTTTCTAAGTGTTGAAATCAGCGCCATCTAGTGACAAGTTTGACACTAAATTTTATTATGATCGCATCGTGTTCAGCGTGAAATTCTGATCAAGAATATGTTTGTTTCATATGGTTCTAAGCAGTAGAAGTGCCTTTTTCTAAGTGTTGAATCAGCGCCATCTAGTGACAAGTTTTGACACTAAATTTTATTATGATCGCATCGTGTTCAGAGTGAAATTCTGATCAAGAATATGTTTGTTTCATATGGTTCTAAGCAGTAGAAGTGCCTTTTTCTAGGTATTGAAATCAGCGCCATCTAGTGACAAGTTTTAACACTAAATTTTATTATGATCGCATCGTGTTCAGCGTGAAATTCTGATCAAGAATATGTTTGTTTAAAATGGTTCTGAGCAGTAGAAGTGCCTTTTTCTAAGTGTTGAAATCAGCGCCATCTAGTGACAAGTTTGACACTAAATTTTATTATGATCGCATCGTGTTCAGCGTGAAATTCTGATCAAGAATATGTTTGTTTCATATGGTTCTAAGCAGTAGAAGTGCCTTTTTCTAAGTGTTGAAATCAGCGCCATCAAGTGACAAGTTTTAACACTAAATTTTATTATGATCGCATCGTGTTCAGCGTGAAATTCTGATCAAGATTATGTTTGTTTCATATGGTTCTCAGCAGTAGAAGTGCCTTTTTCTAAGTGTTGAAATCAGCGCCATCTAGTGACAAGTTTTAACACTAAATTTTATTATGATCGCATCGTGTTCAGCGTGAAATTCTGATCAAGATTATGTTTGTTTCATATGGTTCTGAGCAGTAGAAGTGCCTTTTTCTAAGTATTGAAATCAGCGCCATCTAGTGACAAGTTTTAACACTAAATTTTATTATGATCGCATCGTGTTCAGCGTGAAATTCTGATCAAGAATATGTTTGTTTAAAATGGTTCTAAGCAGTAGAAGTGCCTTTTTCTAAGTGTTGAAATCAGCGCCATCTAGTGACAAGTTTGACACTAAATTTTATTATGATCGCATCGTGTTCAGCGTGAAATTCTGATCAAGAATATGTTTGTTTCATATGGTTCTAAGCAGTAGAAGTGCCTTTTTCTAAGTGTTGAAATCAGCGCCATCTAGTGACAAGTTTGACACTAAATTTTATTATGATCGCATCGTGTTCAGCGTGAAATTCTGATCAAGAATATGTTTGTTTCATATGGTCCTAAGCAGTAGAAGTGCCTTTTTCTAATTGTTGAATCAGCGCCATCTAGTGACAAGTTTTGACACTAAATTTTATTATGATCGCATCGTGTTCAGAGTGAAATTCTGATCAAGAATATGTTTGTTTCATATGGTTCTAAGCAGTAGAAGTGCCTTTTTCTAAGTATTGAAATCAGCGCCATCTAGTGACAAGTTTTAACACTAAATTTTATTATGATCGCATCGTGTTCAGCGTGAAATTCTGATCAAGAATATGTTTGTTTAAAATGGTTCTGAGCAGTAGAAGTGCCTTTTTCTAAGTGTTGAAATCAGCGCCATCTAGTGACAAGTTTGACACTAAATTTTATTATGATCGCATCGTGTTCAGCGTGAAATTCTGATCAAGAATATGTTTGTTTCATATGGTTCTAAGCAGTAGAAGTGCCTTTTTCTAAGTGTTGAAATCAGCGCCATCAAGTGACAAGTTTTAACACTAAATTTTATTATGATCGCATCGTGTTCAGCGTGAAATTTTGATCAAGAATATGTTTGTTTAAAATGGTTCTGAGCAGTAGAAGTGCCTTTTTCTAAGTGTTGAAATCAGCGCCATCTAGTGACAAGTTTTAACACTAAATTTTATTATGATCGCATCGTGTTCAGCGTGAAATTCTGATCAAGATTATGTTTGTTTCATATGGTTCTGAGCAGTAGAAGTGCCTTTTTCTAAGTGTTGAAATCAGCGCCATCTAGTGACAAGTTTGACACTAAATTTTATTATGATCGCATCGTGTTCAGCGTGAAATTCTGATCAAGAATATGTTTGTTTAAAATGGTTCTGAGCAGTAGAAGTGCCTTTTTCTAAGTGTTGAAATCAGCGCCATCTAGTGACAAGTTTTAACACTAAATTTTATTATGATCGCATCGTGTTCAGCGTGAAATTCTGATCAAGAATATGTTTGTTTAAAATGGTTCTGAGCAGTAGAAGTGCCTTTTTCTAAGTGTTGAAATCAGCGCCATCTAGTGACAAGTTTTAACACTAAATTTTATTATGATCGCATCGTGTTCAGCGTGAAATTCTGATCAAGAATATGTTTGTTTAAATTGGTTTTGAGCAGTATAAGTGCCTTTTTCTAAGTGTTGAAATCAGCGCCATCTAGTGACAAGTTTGACATTAACTTTTATTATGATCGCATCGTGTTCAGCGTGAAATTCTGATCAAGAATATGTTTGTTTAAAATGGTTCTGAGCAGTAGAAGTGCCTTTTTCTAAGTGTTGAAATCAGCGCCATCTAGTGACAAGTTTTAACACTAAATTTTATTATGATCGCATCGTGTTCAGCGTGAAATTCTGATCAAGATTATGTTTGTTTCATATGGTTCTGAGCAGTAGAAGTGCCTTTTTCTAAGTGTTGAAATCAGCGCCATCTAGTGACAAGTTTTAACACTAAATTTTATTATGATCGCATCGTGTTCAGCGTGAAATTCTGATCAAGAATATGTTTGTTTCATATGGTTCTGAGCAGTAGAAGTGCCTTTTTCTAAGTGTTGAAATCAGCGCCATCTAGTGACAAGTTTGACACTAAATTTTATTATGATCGCATCGTGTTCAGCGTGAAATTCTGATCAAGATTATGTTTGTTTCATATGGTTCTGAGCAGTAGAAGTGCCTTTTTCTAAGTGTTGAAATCAGCGCCATCTAGTGACAAGTTTTAACACTAAATTTTATTATGATCGCATCGTGTTCAGCGTGAAATTCTGATCAAGATTATGTTTGTTTCATATGGTTCTGAGCAGTAGAAGTGCCTTTTTCTAAGTGTTGAAATCAGCGCCATCTAGTGACAAGTTTGACACTAAATTTTATTATGATCGCATCGTGTTCAGCGTGAAATTCTGATCAAGAATATGTTTGTTTAAAATGGTTCTGAGCAGTAGAAGTGCCTTTTTCTAAGTGTTGAAATCAGCGCCATCTAGTGACAAGTTTTGACACTAAATTTTATTATGATCGCATCGTGTTCAGCGTGAAATTCTGATCAAGAATATGTTTGTTTAAAATGGTTCTGAGCAGTAGAAGTGCCTTTTTCTAAGTGTTGAAATCAGCGCCATCTAGTGACAAGTTTGACACTAAATTTTATTATGATCGCATCGTGTTCAGCGTGAAATTCTGATCAAGAATATGAATGTTTCAAATGGTTCTCAGCAGTAGAAGTGCCTTTTTCTAAGTGTTGAAATCAGCGCCATCTAGTGACAAGTTTTAACACTAAATTTTATTATGATCGCATCGTGTTCAGCGTGAAATTCTGATCAAGATTATGTTTGTTTCATATGGTTCTAAGCAGTAGAAGTGCCTTTTTCTAAGTGTTGAAATCAGCGCCATCTAGTGACAAGTTTTAACACTAAATTTTATTATGATCGCATCGTGTTCAGCGTGAAATTCTGATCAAGAATATGTTTGTTTCATATGGTTCTGAGCAGTAGAAGTGCCTTTTTCTAAGTGTTGAAATCAGCGCCATCTAGTGACAAGTTTTAACACTAAATTTTATTATGATCGCATCGTGTTCAGCGTGAAATTCTGATCAAGAATATGATTGTTTCAAATGGTTCTCAGCAGTAGAAGTGCCTTTTTCTAAGTGTTGAAATCAGCGCCATCTAGTGACAAGTTTTGACACTAAATTTTATTATGATCGCATCGTGTTCAGCGTGAAATTCTGATCAAGAATATGTTTGTTTAAAATGGTTCTGAGCAGTAGAAGTGCCTTTTTCTAAGTGTTGAAATCAGCGCCATCTAGTGACAAGTTTGACACTAAATTTTATTATGATCGCATCGTGTTCAGCGTGAAATTCTGATCAAGAATATGAATGTTTCAAATGGTTCTCAGCAGTAGAAGTGCCTTTTTCTAAGTGTTGAAATCAGCGCCATCTAGTGACAAGTTTTAACACTAAATTTTATTATGATCGCATCGTGTTCAGCGTGAAATTCTGATCAAGATTATGTTTGTTTCATATGGTTCTAAGCAGTAGAAGTGCCTTTTTCTAAGTGTTGAAATCAGCGCCATCTAGTGACAAGTTTTAACACTAAATTTTATTATGATCGCATCGTGTTCAGCGTGAAATTCTGATCAAGATTATGTTTGTTTCATATGGTTTTAAGCAGTAGAAGTGCCTTTTTCTAAGTGTTGAAATCAGCGCCATCTAGTGACAAGTTTTAACACTAAATTTTATTATGATCGCATCGTGTTCAGCGTGAAATTCTGATCAAGAATATGTTTGTTTCATATGGTTCTGAGCAGTAGAAGTGCCTTTTTCTAAGTGTTGAAATCAGCGCCATCTAGTGACAAGTTTGACACTAAATTTTATTATGATCGCATCGTGTTCAGCGTGAAATTCTGATCAAGAATATGTTTGTTTCATATGGTTCTAAGCAGTAGAAGTGCCTTTTTCTAAGTGTTGAATCAGCGCCATCTAGTGACAAGTTTTGACACTAAATTTTATTATGATCGCATCGTGTTCAGAGTGAAATTCTGATCAAGAATATGTTTGTTTCATATGGTTCTAAGCAGTAGAAGTGCCTTTTTCTAGGTATTGAAATCAGCGCCATCTAGTGACAAGTTTTAACACTAAATTTTATTATGATCGCATCGTGTTCAGCGTGAAATTCTGATCAAGAATATGTTTGTTTAAAATGGTTCTGAGCAGTAGAAGTGCCTTTTTCTAAGTGTTGAAATCAGCGCCATCTAGTGACAAGTTTGACACTAAATTTTATTATGATCGCATCGTGTTCAGCGTGAAATTCTGATCAAGAATATGTTTGTTTAAAATGGTTCTGAGCAGTAGAAGTGCCTTTTTCTAAGTGTTGAAATCAGCGCCATCTAGTGACAAGTTTTGACACTAAATTTTATTATGATCGCATCGTGTTCAGCGTGAAATTCTGATCAAGAATATGTTTGTTTAAAATGGTTCTGAGCAGTAGAAGTGCCTTTTTCTAAGTGTTGAAATCAGCGCCATCTAGTGACAAGTTTTGACACTAAATTTTATTATGATCGCATCGTGTTCAGCGTGAAATTCTGATCAAGAATATGTTTGTTTAAAATGGTTCTGAGCAGTAGAAGTGCCTTTTTCTAAGTGTTGAAATCAGCGCCATCTAGTGACAAGTTTGACACTAAATTTTATTATGATCGCATCGTGTTCAGCGTGAAATTCTGATCAAGAATATGAATGTTTCAAATGGTTCTCAGCAGTAGAAGTGCCTTTTTCTAAGTGTTGAAATCAGCGCCATCTAGTGACAAGTTTTAACACTAAATTTTATTATGATCGCATCGTGTTCAGCGTGAAATTCTGATCAAGATTATGTTTGTTTCATATGGTTCTAAGCAGTAGAAGTGCCTTTTTCTAAGTGTTGAAATCAGCGCCATCTAGTGACAAGTTTTAACACTAAATTTTATTATGATCGCATCGTGTTCAGCGTGAAATTCTGATCAAGAATATGTTTGTTTCATATGGTTCTGAGCAGTAGAAGTGCCTTTTTCTAAGTGTTGAAATCAGCGCCATCTAGTGACAAGTTTTAACACTAAATTTTATTATGATCGCATCGTGTTCAGCGTGAAATTCTGATCAAGAATATGATTGTTTCAAATGGTTCTCAGCAGTAGAAGTGCCTTTTTCTAAGTGTTGAAATCAGCGCCATCTAGTGACAAGTTTTGACACTAAATTTTATTATGATCGCATCGTGTTCAGCGTGAAATTCTGATCAAGAATATGTTTGTTTAAAATGGTTCTGAGCAGTAGAAGTGCCTTTTTCTAAGTGTTGAAATCAGCGCCATCTAGTGACAAGTTTGACACTAAATTTTATTATGATCGCATCGTGTTCAGCGTGAAATTCTGATCAAGAATATGAATGTTTCAAATGGTTCTCAGCAGTAGAAGTGCCTTTTTCTAAGTGTTGAAATCAGCGCCATCTAGTGACAAGTTTTAACACTAAATTTTATTATGATCGCATCGTGTTCAGCGTGAAATTCTGATCAAGATTATGTTTGTTTCATATGGTTCTAAGCAGTAGAAGTGCCTTTTTCTAAGTGTTGAAATCAGCGCCATCTAGTGACAAGTTTTAACACTAAATTTTATTATGATCGCATCGTGTTCAGCGTGAAATTCTGATCAAGATTATGTTTGTTTCATATGGTTTTAAGCAGTAGAAGTGCCTTTTTCTAAGTGTTGAAATCAGCGCCATCTAGTGACAAGTTTTAACACTAAATTTTATTATGATCGCATCGTGTTCAGCGTGAAATTCTGATCAAGAATATGTTTGTTTCATATGGTTCTGAGCAGTAGAAGTGCCTTTTTCTAAGTGTTGAAATCAGCGCCATCTAGTGACAAGTTTGACACTAAATTTTATTATGATCGCATCGTGTTCAGCGTGAAATTCTGATCAAGAATATGTTTGTTTCATATGGTTCTAAGCAGTAGAAGTGCCTTTTTCTAAGTGTTGAATCAGCGCCATCTAGTGACAAGTTTTGACACTAAATTTTATTATGATCGCATCGTGTTCAGAGTGAAATTCTGATCAAGAATATGTTTGTTTCATATGGTTCTAAGCAGTAGAAGTGCCTTTTTCTAGGTATTGAAATCAGCGCCATCTAGTGACAAGTTTTAACACTAAATTTTATTATGATCGCATCGTGTTCAGCGTGAAATTCTGATCAAGAATATGTTTGTTTAAAATGGTTCTGAGCAGTAGAAGTGCCTTTTTCTAAGTGTTGAAATCAGCGCCATCTAGTGACAAGTTTGACACTAAATTTTATTATGATCGCATCGTGTTCAGCGTGAAATTCTGATCAAGAATATGTTTGTTTCATATGGTTCTAAGCAGTAGAAGTGCCTTTTTCTAAGTGTTGAAATCAGCGCCATCAAGTGACAAGTTTTAACACTAAATTTTATTATGATCGCATCGTGTTCAGCGTGAAATTCTGATCAAGATTATGTTTGTTTCATATGGTTCTCAGCAGTAGAAGTGCCTTTTTCTAAGTGTTGAAATCAGCGCCATCTAGTGACAAGTTTTAACACTAAATTTTATTATGATCGCATCGTGTTCAGCGTGAAATTCTGATCAAGATTATGTTTGTTTCATATGGTTCTGAGCAGTAGAAGTGCCTTTTTCTAAGTATTGAAATCAGCGCCATCTAGTGACAAGTTTTAACACTAAATTTTATTATGATCGCATCGTGTTCAGCGTGAAATTCTGATCAAGATTATGTTTGTTTCATATGGTTCTGAGCAGTAGAAGTGCCTTTTTCTAAGTGTTGAAATCAGCGCCATCTAGTGACAAGTTTGACACTAAATTTTATTATGATCGCATCGTGTTCAGCGTGAAATTCTGATCAAGAATATGTTTGTTTAAAATGGTTCTGAGCAGTAGAAGTGCCTTTTTCTAAGTGTTGAAATCAGCGCCATCTAGTGACAAGTTTTGACACTAAATTTTATTATGATCGCATCGTGTTCAGCGTGAAATTCTGATCAAGAATATGTTTGTTTAAAATGGTTCTGAGCAGTAGAAGTGCCTTTTTCTAAGTGTTGAAATCAGCGCCATCTAGTGACAAGTTTGACACTAAATTTTATTATGATCGCATCGTGTTCAGCGTGAAATTCTGATCAAGAATATGAATGTTTCAAATGGTTCTCAGCAGTAGAAGTGCCTTTTTCTAAGTGTTGAAATCAGCGCCATCTAGTGACAAGTTTTAACACTAAATTTTATTATGATCGCATCGTGTTCAGCGTGAAATTCTGATCAAGATTATGTTTGTTTCATATGGTTCTCAGCAGTAGAAGTGCCTTTTTCTAAGTGTTGAAATCAGCGCCATCTAGTGACAAGTTTTAACACTAAATTTTATTATGATCGCATCGTGTTCAGCGTGAAATTCTGATCAAGAATATGTTTGTTTCATATGGTTCTGAGCAGTAGAAGTGCCTTTTTCTAAGTGTTGAAATCAGCGCCATCTAGTGACAAGTTTTAACACTAAATTTTATTATGATCGCATCGTGTTCAGCGTGAAATTCTGATCAAGAATATGATTGTTTCAAATGGTTCTCAGCAGTAGAAGTGCCTTTTTCTAAGTGTTGAAATCAGCGCCATCTAGTGACAAGTTTTGACACTAAATTTTATTATGATCGCATCGTGTTCAGCGTGAAATTCTGATCAAGAATATGTTTGTTTAAAATGGTTCTGAGCAGTAGAAGTGCCTTTTTCTAAGTGTTGAAATCAGCGCCATCTAGTGACAAGTTTGACACTAAATTTTATTATGATCGCATCGTGTTCAGCGTGAAATTCTGATCAAGAATATGAATGTTTCAAATGGTTCTCAGCAGTAGAAGTGCCTTTTTCTAAGTGTTGAAATCAGCGCCATCTAGTGACAAGTTTTAACACTAAATTTTATTATGATCGCATCGTGTTCAGCGTGAAATTCTGATCAAGATTATGTTTGTTTCATATGGTTCTAAGCAGTAGAAGTGCCTTTTTCTAAGTGTTGAAATCAGCGCCATCTAGTGACAAGTTTTAACACTAAATTTTATTATGATCGCATCGTGTTCAGCGTGAAATTCTGATCAAGATTATGTTTGTTTCATATGGTTTTAAGCAGTAGAAGTGCCTTTTTCTAAGTGTTGAAATCAGCGCCATCTAGTGACAAGTTTTAACACTAAATTTTATTATGATCGCATCGTGTTCAGCGTGAAATTCTGATCAAGAATATGTTTGTTTCATATGGTTCTGAGCAGTAGAAGTGCCTTTTTCTAAGTGTTGAAATCAGCGCCATCTAGTGACAAGTTTGACACTAAATTTTATTATGATCGCATCGTGTTCAGCGTGAAATTCTGATCAAGAATATGTTTGTTTCATATGGTTCTAAGCAGTAGAAGTGCCTTTTTCTAAGTGTTGAATCAGCGCCATCTAGTGACAAGTTTTGACACTAAATTTTATTATGATCGCATCGTGTTCAGAGTGAAATTCTGATCAAGAATATGTTTGTTTCATATGGTTCTAAGCAGTAGAAGTGCCTTTTTCTAGGTATTGAAATCAGCGCCATCTAGTGACAAGTTTTAACACTAAATTTTATTATGATCGCATCGTGTTCAGCGTGAAATTCTGATCAAGAATATGTTTGTTTAAAATGGTTCTGAGCAGTAGAAGTGCCTTTTTCTAAGTGTTGAAATCAGCGCCATCTAGTGACAAGTTTGACACTAAATTTTATTATGATCGCATCGTGTTCAGCGTGAAATTCTGATCAAGAATATGTTTGTTTCATATGGTTCTAAGCAGTAGAAGTGCCTTTTTCTAAGTGTTGAAATCAGCGCCATCAAGTGACAAGTTTTAACACTAAATTTTATTATGATCGCATCGTGTTCAGCGTGAAATTCTGATCAAGATTATGTTTGTTTCATATGGTTCTGAGCAGTAGAAGTGCCTTTTTCTAAGTGTTGAAATCAGCGCCATCTAGTGACAAGTTTGACACTAAATTTTATTATGATCGCATCGTGTTCAGCGTGAAATTCTGATCAAGATTATGTTTGTTTCATATGGTTCTGAGCAGTAGAAGTGCCTTTTTCTAAGTGTTGAAATCAGCGCCATCTAGTGACAAGTTTTAACACTAAATTTTATTATGATCGCATCGTGTTCAGCGTGAAATTCTGATCAAGATTATGTTTGTTTCATATGGTTCTGAGCAGTAGAAGTGCCTTTTTCTAAGTGTTGAAATCAGCGCCATCTAGTGACAAGTTTGACACTAAATTTTATTATGATCGCATCGTGTTCAGCGTGAAATTCTGATCAAGAATATGTTTGTTTAAAATGGTTCTGAGCAGTAGAAGTGCCTTTTTCTAAGTGTTGAAATCAGCGCCATCTAGTGACAAGTTTTGACACTAAATTTTATTATGATCGCATCGTGTTCAGCGTGAAATTCTGATCAAGAATATGTTTGTTTAAAATGGTTCTGAGCAGTAGAAGTGCCTTTTTCTAAGTGTTAAAATCAGCGCCATCTAGTGACAAGTTTGACACTAAATTTTATTATGATCGCATCGTGTTCAGCGTGAAATTCTGATCAAGAATATGAATGTTTCAAATGGTTCTCAGCAGTAGAAGTGCCTTTTTCTAAGTGTTGAAATCAGCGCCATCTAGTGACAAGTTTTAACACTAAATTTTATTATGATCGCATCGTGTTCAGCGTGAAATTCTGATCAAGATTATGTTTGTTTCATATGGTTCTAAGCAGTAGAAGTGCCTTTTTCTAAGTGTTGAAATCAGCGCCATCTAGTGACAAGTTTTAACACTAAATTTTATTATGATCGCATCGTGTTCAGCGTGAAATTCTGATCAAGAATATGTTTGTTTCATATGGTTCTGAGCAGTAGAAGTGCCTTTTTCTAAGTGTTGAAATCAGCGCCATCTAGTGACAAGTTTTAACACTAAATTTTATTATGATCGCATCGTGTTCAGCGTGAAATTCTGATCAAGAATATGATTGTTTCAAATGGTTCTCAGCAGTAGAAGTGCCTTTTTCTAAGTGTTGAAATCAGCGCCATCTAGTGACAAGTTTTGACACTAAATTTTATTATGATCGCATCGTGTTCAGCGTGAAATTCTGATCAAGAATATGTTTGTTTAAAATGGTTCTGAGCAGTAGAAGTGCCTTTTTCTAAGTGTTGAAATCAGCGCCATCTAGTGACAAGTTTGACACTAAATTTTATTATGATCGCATCGTGTTCAGCGTGAAATTCTGATCAAGAATATGAATGTTTCAAATGGTTCTCAGCAGTAGAAGTGCCTTTTTCTAAGTGTTGAAATCAGCGCCATCTAGTGACAAGTTTTAACACTAAATTTTATTATGATCGCATCGTGTTCAGCGTGAAATTCTGATCAAGATTATGTTTGTTTCATATGGTTCTCAGCAGTAGAAGTGCCTTTTTCTAAGTGTTGAAATCAGCGCCATCTAGTGACAAGTTTTAACACTAAATTTTATTATGATCGCATCGTGTTCAGCGTGAAATTCTGATCAAGAATATGTTTGTTTCATATGGTTCTGAGCAGTAGAAGTGCCTTTTTCTAAGTGTTGAAATCAGCGCCATCTAGTGACAAGTTTTAACACTAAATTTTATTATGATCGCATCGTGTTCAGCGTGAAATTCTGATCAAGAATATGATTGTTTCAAATGGTTCTCAGCAGTAGAAGTGCCTTTTTCTAAGTGTTGAAATCAGCGCCATCTAGTGACAAGTTTTGACACTAAATTTTATTATGATCGCATCGTGTTCAGCGTGAAATTCTGATCAAGAATATGTTTGTTTAAAATGGTTCTGAGCAGTAGAAGTGCCTTTTTCTAAGTGTTGAAATCAGCGCCATCTAGTGACAAGTTTGACACTAAATTTTATTATGATCGCATCGTGTTCAGCGTGAAATTCTGATCAAGAATATGAATGTTTCAAATGGTTCTCAGCGGTAGAAGTGCCTTTTTCTAAGTGTTGAAATCAGCGCCATCTAGTGACAAGTTTTAACACTAAATTTTATTATGATCGCATCGTGTTCAGCGTGAAATTCTGATCAAGATTATGTTTGTTTCATATGGTTCTAAGCAGTAGAAGTGCCTTTTTCTAAGTGTTGAAATCAGCGCCATCTAGTGACAAGTTTTAACACTAAATTTTATTATGATCGCATCGTGTTCAGCGTGAAATTCTGATCAAGATTATGTTTGTTTCATATGGTTTTAAGCAGTAGAAGTGCCTTTTTCTAAGTGTTGAAATCAGCGCCATCTAGTGACAAGTTTTAACACTAAATTTTATTATGATCGCATCGTGTTCAGCGTGAAATTCTGATCAAGAATATGTTTGTTTCATATGGTTCTGAGCAGTAGAAGTGCCTTTTTCTAAGTGTTGAAATCAGCGCCATCTAGTGACAAGTTTGACACTAAATTTTATTATGATCGCATCGTGTTCAGCGTGAAATTCTGATCAAGAATATGTTTGTTTCATATGGTTCTAAGCAGTAGAAGTGCCTTTTTCTAAGTGTTGAATCAGCGCCATCTAGTGACAAGTTTTGACACTAAATTTTATTATGATCGCATCGTGTTCAGAGTGAAATTCTGATCAAGAATATGTTTGTTTCATATGGTTCTAAGCAGTAGAAGTGCCTTTTTCTAGGTATTGAAATCAGCGCCATCTAGTGACAAGTTTTAACACTAAATTTTATTATGATCGCATCGTGTTCAGCGTGAAATTCTGATCAAGAATATGTTTGTTTAAAATGGTTCTGAGCAGTAGAAGTGCCTTTTTCTAAGTGTTGAAATCAGCGCCATCTAGTGACAAGTTTGACACTAAATTTTATTATGATCGCATCGTGTTCAGCGTGAAATTCTGATCAAGAATATGTTTGTTTCATATGGTTCTAAGCAGTAGAAGTGCCTTTTTCTAAGTGTTGAAATCAGCGCCATCAAGTGACAAGTTTTAACACTAAATTTTATTATGATCGCATCGTGTTCAGCGTGAAATTCTGATCAAGATTATGTTTGTTTCATATGGTTCTGAGCAGTAGAAGTGCCTTTTTCTAAGTGTTGAAATCAGCGCCATCTAGTGACAAGTTTGACACTAAATTTTATTATGATCGCATCGTGTTCAGCGTGAAATTCTGATCAAGATTATGTTTGTTTCATATGGTTCTGAGCAGTAGAAGTGCCTTTTTCTAAGTGTTGAAATCAGCGCCATCTAGTGACAAGTTTTAACACTAAATTTTATTATGATCGCATCGTGTTCAGCGTGAAATTCTGATCAAGATTATGTTTGTTTCATATGGTTCTGAGCAGTAGAAGTGCCTTTTTCTAAGTGTTGAAATCAGCGCCATCTAGTGACAAGTTTGACACTAAATTTTATTATGATCGCATCGTGTTCAGCGTGAAATTCTGATCAAGATTATGTTTGTTTAAAATGGTTCTGAGCAGTAGAAGTGCCTTTTTCTAAGTGTTGAAATCAGCGCCATCTAGTGACAAGTTTTAACACTAAATTTTATTATGATCGCATCGTGTTCAGCGTGAAATTCTGATCAAGATTATGTTTGTTTCATATGGTTCTCAGCAGTAGAAGTGCCTTTTTCTAAGTGTTGAAATCAGCGCCATCTAGTGACAAGTTTTAACACTAAATTTTATTATGATCGCATCGTGTTCAGCGTGAAATTCTGATCAAGATTATGTTTGTTTCATATGGTTCTCAGCAGTAGAAGTGCCTTTTTCTAAGTGTTGAAATCAGCGCCATCTAGTGACAAGTTTTAACACTAAATTTTATTATGATCGCATCGTGTTCAGCGTGAAATTCTGATCAAGAATATGATTGTTTCAAATGGTTCTCAGCAGTAGAAGTGCCTTTTTCTAAGTGTTGAAATCAGCGCCATCTAGTGACAAGTTTTGACACTAAATTTTATTATGATCGCATCGTGTTCAGCGTGAAATTCTGATCAAGAATATGTTTGTTTAAAATGGTTCTGAGCAGTAGAAGTGCCTTTTTCTAAGTGTTGAAATCAGCGCCATCTAGTGACAAGTTTGACACTAAATTTTATTATGATCGCATCGTGTTCAGCGTGAAATTCTGATCAAGATTATGTTTGTTTCATATGGTTTTAAGCAGTAGAAGTGCCTTTTTCTAAGTGTTGAAATCAGCGCCATCTAGTGACAAGTTTTAACACTAAATTTTATTATGATCGCATCGTGTTCAGCGTGAAATTCTGATCAAGAATATGTTTGTTTCATATGGTTCTGAGCAGTAGAAGTGCCTTTTTCTAAGTGTTGAAATCAGCGCCATCTAGTGACAAGTTTGACACTAAATTTTATTATGATCGCATCGTGTTCAGCGTGAAATTCTGATCAAGAATATGTTTGTTTCATATGGTTCTAAGCAGTAGAAGTGCCTTTTTCTAAGTGTTGAATCAGCGCCATCTAGTGACAAGTTTTGACACTAAATTTTATTATGATCGCATCGTGTTCAGAGTGAAATTCTGATCAAGAATATGTTTGTTTCATATGGTTCTAAGCAGTAGAAGTGCCTTTTTCTAGGTATTGAAATCAGCGCCATCTAGTGACAAGTTTTAACACTAAATTTTATTATGATCGCATCGTGTTCAGCGTGAAATTCTGATCAAGAATATGTTTGTTTAAAATGGTTCTGAGCAGTAGAAGTGCCTTTTTCTAAGTGTTGAAATCAGCGCCATCTAGTGACAAGTTTGACACTAAATTTTATTATGATCGCATCGTGTTCAGCGTGAAATTCTGATCAAGAATATGTTTGTTTCATATGGTTCTAAGCAGTAGAAGTGCCTTTTTCTAAGTGTTGAAATCAGCGCCATCAAGTGACAAGTTTTAACACTAAATTTTATTATGATCGCATCGTGTTCAGCGTGAAATTCTGATCAAGATTATGTTTGTTTCATATGGTTCTGAGCAGTAGAAGTGCCTTTTTCTAAGTGTTGAAATCAGCGCCATCTAGTGACAAGTTTGACACTAAATTTTATTATGATCGCATCGTGTTCAGCGTGAAATTCTGATCAAGATTATGTTTGTTTCATATGGTTCTGAGCAGTAGAAGTGCCTTTTTCTAAGTGTTGAAATCAGCGCCATCTAGTGACAAGTTTTAACACTAAATTTTATTATGATCGCATCGTGTTCAGCGTGAAATTCTGATCAAGATTATGTTTGTTTCATATGGTTCTGAGCAGTAGAAGTGCCTTTTTCTAAGTGTTGAAATCAGCGCCATCTAGTGACAAGTTTGACACTAAATTTTATTATGATCGCATCGTGTTCAGCGTGAAATTCTGATCAAGAATATGTTTGTTTAAAATGGTTCTGAGCAGTAGAAGTGCCTTTTTCTAAGTGTTGAAATCAGCGCCATCTAGTGACAAGTTTTAACACTAAATTTTATTATGATCGCATCGTGTTCAGCGTGAAATTCTGATCAAGATTATGTTTGTTTCATATGGTTCTCAGCAGTAGAAGTGCCTTTTTCTAAGTGTTGAAATCAGCGCCATCTAGTGACAAGTTTTAACACTAAATTTTATTATGATCGCATCGTGTTCAGCGTGAAATTCTGATCAAGAATATGATTGTTTCAAATGGTTCTCAGCAGTAGAAGTGCCTTTTTCTAAGTGTTGAAATCAGCGCCATCTAGTGACAAGTTTTGACACTAAATTTTATTATGATCGCATCGTGTTCAGCGTGAAATTCTGATCAAGAATATGTTTGTTTAAAATGGTTCTGAGCAGTAGAAGTGCCTTTTTCTAAGTGTTGAAATCAGCGCCATCTAGTGACAAGTTTGACACTAAATTTTATTATGATCGCATCGTGTTCAGCGTGAAATTCTGATCAAGAATATGAATGTTTCAAATGGTTCTCAGCAGTAGAAGTGCCTTTTTCTAAGTGTTGAAATCAGCGCCATCTAGTGACAAGTTTTAACACTAAATTTTATTATGATCGCATCGTGTTCAGCGTGAAATTCTGATCAAGATTATGTTTGTTTAAAATGGTTCTGAGCAGTAGAAGTGCCTTTTTCTAAGTGTTGAAATCAGCGCCATCTAGTGACAAGTTTGACACTAAATTTTATTATGATCGCATCGTGTTCAGCGTGAAATTCTGATCAAGAATATGTTTGTTTCATATGGTTCTAAGCAGTAGAAGTGCCTTTTTCTAAGTGTTGAAATCAGCGCCATCAAGTGACAAGTTTTAACACTAAATTTTATTATGATCGCATCGTGTTCAGCGTGAAATTCTGATCAAGATTATGTTTGTTTCATATGGTTCTGAGCAGTAGAAGTGCCTTTTTCTAAGTGTTGAAATCAGCGCCATCTAGTGACAAGTTTGACACTAAATTTTATTATGATCGCATCGTGTTCAGCGTGAAATTCTGATCAAGATTATGTTTGTTTCATATGGTTCTGAGCAGTAGAAGTGCCTTTTTCTAAGTGTTGAAATCAGCGCCATCTAGTGACAAGTTTTAACACTAAATTTTATTATGATCGCATCGTGTTCAGCGTGAAATTCTGATCAAGATTATGTTTGTTTCATATGGTTCTGAGCAGTAGAAGTGCCTTTTTCTAAGTGTTGAAATCAGCGCCATCTAGTGACAAGTTTGACACTAAATTTTATTATGATCGCATCGTGTTCAGCGTGAAATTCTGATCAAGAATATGTTTGTTTAAAATGGTTCTGAGCAGTAGAAGTGCCTTTTTCTAAGTGTTGAAATCAGCGCCATCTAGTGACAAGTTTTGACACTAAATTTTATTATGATCGCATCGTGTTCAGCGTGAAATTCTGATCAAGAATATGTTTGTTTAAAATGGTTCTGAGCAGTAGAAGTGCCTTTTTCTAAGTGTTGAAATCAGCGCCATCTAGTGACAAGTTTGACACTAAATTTTATTATGATCGCATCGTGTTCAGCGTGAAATTCTGATCAAGAATATGAATGTTTCAAATGGTTCTCAGCAGTAGAAGTGCCTTTTTCTAAGTGTTGAAATCAGCGCCATCTAGTGACAAGTTTTAACACTAAATTTTATTATGATCGCATCGTGTTCAGCGTGAAATTCTGATCAAGATTATGTTTGTTTCATATGGTTCTAAGCAGTAGAAGTGCCTTTTTCTAAGTGTTGAAATCAGCGCCATCTAGTGACAAGTTTTAACACTAAATTTTATTATGATCGCATCGTGTTCAGCGTGAAATTCTGATCAAGAATATGTTTGTTTCATATGGTTCTGAGCAGTAGAAGTGCCTTTTTCTAAGTGTTGAAATCAGCGCCATCTAGTGACAAGTTTTAACACTAAATTTTATTATGATCGCATCGTGTTCAGCGTGAAATTCTGATCAAGAATATGATTGTTTCAAATGGTTCTCAGCAGTAGAAGTGCCTTTTTCTAAGTGTTGAAATCAGCGCCATCTAGTGACAAGTTTTGACACTAAATTTTATTATGATCGCATCGTGTTCAGCGTGAAATTCTGATCAAGAATATGTTTGTTTAAAATGGTTCTGAGCAGTAGAAGTGCCTTTTTCTAAGTGTTGAAATCAGCGCCATCTAGTGACAAGTTTGACACTAAATTTTATTATGATCGCATCGTGTTCAGCGTGAAATTCTGATCAAGAATATGAATGTTTCAAATGGTTCTCAGCAGTAGAAGTGCCTTTTTCTAAGTGTTGAAATCAGCGCCATCTAGTGACAAGTTTTAACACTAAATTTTATTATGATCGCATCGTGTTCAGCGTGAAATTCTGATCAAGATTATGTTTGTTTCATATGGTTCTCAGCAGTAGAAGTGCCTTTTTCTAAGTGTTGAAATCAGCGCCATCTAGTGACAAGTTTTAACACTAAATTTTATTATGATCGCATCGTGTTCAGCGTGAAATTCTGATCAAGAATATGTTTGTTTCATATGGTTCTGAGCAGTAGAAGTGCCTTTTTCTAAGTGTTGAAATCAGCGCCATCTAGTGACAAGTTTTAACACTAAATTTTATTATGATCGCATCGTGTTCAGCGTGAAATTCTGATCAAGAATATGATTGTTTCAAATGGTTCTCAGCAGTAGAAGTGCCTTTTTCTAAGTGTTGAAATCAGCGCCATCTAGTGACAAGTTTTGACACTAAATTTTATTATGATCGCATCGTGTTCAGCGTGAAATTCTGATCAAGAATATGTTTGTTTAAAATGGTTCTGAGCAGTAGAAGTGCCTTTTTCTAAGTGTTGAAATCAGCGCCATCTAGTGACAAGTTTGACACTAAATTTTATTATGATCGCATCGTGTTCAGCGTGAAATTCTGATCAAGAATATGAATGTTTCAAATGGTTCTCAGCAGTAGAAGTGCCTTTTTCTAAGTGTTGAAATCAGCGCCATCTAGTGACAAGTTTTAACACTAAATTTTATTATGATCGCATCGTGTTCAGCGTGAAATTCTGATCAAGATTATGTTTGTTTCATATGGTTCTAAGCAGTAGAAGTGCCTTTTTCTAAGTGTTGAAATCAGCGCCATCTAGTGACAAGTTTTAACACTAAATTTTATTATGATCGCATCGTGTTCAGCGTGAAATTCTGATCAAGATTATGTTTGTTTCATATGGTTTTAAGCAGTAGAAGTGCCTTTTTCTAAGTGTTGAAATCAGCGCCATCTAGTGACAAGTTTTAACACTAAATTTTATTATGATCGCATCGTGTTCAGCGTGAAATTCTGATCAAGAATATGTTTGTTTCATATGGTTCTGAGCAGTAGAAGTGCCTTTTTCTAAGTGTTGAAATCAGCGCCATCTAGTGACAAGTTTGACACTAAATTTTATTATGATCGCATCGTGTTCAGCGTGAAATTCTGATCAAGAATATGTTTGTTTCATATGGTTCTAAGCAGTAGAAGTGCCTTTTTCTAAGTGTTGAATCAGCGCCATCTAGTGACAAGTTTTGACACTAAATTTTATTATGATCGCATCGTGTTCAGAGTGAAATTCTGATCAAGAATATGTTTGTTTCATATGGTTCTAAGCAGTAGAAGTGCCTTTTTCTAGGTATTGAAATCAGCGCCATCTAGTGACAAGTTTTAACACTAAATTTTATTATGATCGCATCGTGTTCAGCGTGAAATTCTGATCAAGAATATGTTTGTTTAAAATGGTTCTGAGCAGTAGAAGTGCCTTTTTCTAAGTGTTGAAATCAGCGCCATCTAGTGACAAGTTTGACACTAAATTTTATTATGATCGCATCGTGTTCAGCGTGAAATTCTGATCAAGAATATGTTTGTTTCATATGGTTCTAAGCAGTAGAAGTGCCTTTTTCTAAGTGTTGAAATCAGCGCCATCAAGTGACAAGTTTTAACACTAAATTTTATTATGATCGCATCGTGTTCAGCGTGAAATTCTGATCAAGATTATGTTTGTTTCATATGGTTCTGAGCAGTAGAAGTGCCTTTTTCTAAGTGTTGAAATCAGCGCCATCTAGTGACAAGTTTGACACTAAATTTTATTATGATCGCATCGTGTTCAGCGTGAAATTCTGATCAAGATTATGTTTGTTTCATATGGTTCTGAGCAGTAGAAGTGCCTTTTTCTAAGTGTTGAAATCAGCGCCATCTAGTGACAAGTTTTAACACTAAATTTTATTATGATCGCATCGTGTTCAGCGTGAAATTCTGATCAAGATTATGTTTGTTTCATATGGTTCTGAGCAGTAGAAGTGCCTTTTTCTAAGTGTTGAAATCAGCGCCATCTAGTGACAAGTTTGACACTAAATTTTATTATGATCGCATCGTGTTCAGCGTGAAATTCTGATCAAGAATATGTTTGTTTAAAATGGTTCTGAGCAGTAGAAGTGCCTTTTTCTAAGTGTTGAAATCAGCGCCATCTAGTGACAAGTTTTGACACTAAATTTTATTATGATCGCATCGTGTTCAGCGTGAAATTCTGATCAAGAATATGTTTGTTTAAAATGGTTCTGAGCAGTAGAAGTGCCTTTTTCTAAGTGTTGAAATCAGCGCCATCTAGTGACAAGTTTGACACTAAATTTTATTATGATCGCATCGTGTTCAGCGTGAAATTCTGATCAAGAATATGAATGTTTCAAATGGTTCTCAGCAGTAGAAGTGCCTTTTTCTAAGTGTTGAAATCAGCGCCATCTAGTGACAAGTTTTAACACTAAATTTTATTATGATCGCATCGTGTTCAGCGTGAAATTCTGATCAAGATTATGTTTGTTTCATATGGTTCTAAGCAGTAGAAGTGCCTTTTTCTAAGTGTTGAAATCAGCGCCATCTAGTGACAAGTTTTAACACTAAATTTTATTATGATCGCATCGTGTTCAGCGTGAAATTCTGATCAAGAATATGTTTGTTTCATATGGTTCTGAGCAGTAGAAGTGCCTTTTTCTAAGTGTTGAAATCAGCGCCATCTAGTGACAAGTTTTAACACTAAATTTTATTATGATCGCATCGTGTTCAGCGTGAAATTCTGATCAAGAATATGATTGTTTCAAATGGTTCTCAGCAGTAGAAAGTGCCTTTTTCTAAGTGTTGAAATCAGCGCCATCTAGTGACAAGTTTTGACACTAAATTTTATTATGATCGCATCGTGTTCAGCGTGAAATTCTGATCAAGAATATGTTTGTTTAAAATGGTTCTGAGCAGTAGAAGTGCCTTTTTCTAAGTGTTGAAATCAGCGCCATCTAGTGACAAGTTTGACACTAAATTTTATTATGATCGCATCGTGTTCAGCGTGAAATTCTGATCAAGAATATGAATGTTTCAAATGGTTCTCAGCAGTAGAAGTGCCTTTTTCTAAGTGTTGAAATCAGCGCCATCTAGTGACAAGTTTTAACACTAAATTTTATTATGATCGCATCGTGTTCAGCGTGAAATTCTGATCAAGATTATGTTTGTTTCATATGGTTCTAAGCAGTAGAAGTGCCTTTTTCTAAGTGTTGAAATCAGCGCCATCTAGTGACAAGTTTTAACACTAAATTTTATTATGATCGCATCGTGTTCAGCGTGAAATTCTGATCAAGATTATGTTTGTTTCATATGGTTTTAAGCAGTAGAAGTGCCTTTTTCTAAGTGTTGAAATCAGCGCCATCTAGTGACAAGTTTTAACACTAAATTTTATTATGATCGCATCGTGTTCAGCGTGAAATTCTGATCAAGAATATGTTTGTTTCATATGGTTCTGAGCAGTAGAAGTGCCTTTTTCTAAGTGTTGAAATCAGCGCCATCTAGTGACAAGTTTGACACTAAATTTTATTATGATCGCATCGTGTTCAGCGTGAAATTCTGATCAAGAATATGTTTGTTTCATATGGTTCTAAGCAGTAGAAGTGCCTTTTTCTAAGTGTTGAATCAGCGCCATCTAGTGACAAGTTTTGACACTAAATTTTATTATGATCGCATCGTGTTCAGAGTGAAATTCTGATCAAGAATATGTTTGTTTCATATGGTTCTAAGCAGTAGAAGTGCCTTTTTCTAGGTATTGAAATCAGCGCCATCTAGTGACAAGTTTTAACACTAAATTTTATTATGATCGCATCGTGTTCAGCGTGAAATTCTGATCAAGAATATGTTTGTTTAAAATGGTTCTGAGCAGTAGAAGTGCCTTTTTCTAAGTGTTGAAATCAGCGCCATCTAGTGACAAGTTTGACACTAAATTTTATTATGATCGCATCGTGTTCAGCGTGAAATTCTGATCAAGAATATGTTTGTTTAAAATGGTTCTGAGCAGTAGAAGTGCCTTTTTCTAAGTGTTGAAATCAGCGCCATCTAGTGACAAGTTTTGACACTAAATTTATTATGATCGCATCGTGTTCAGCGTGAAATTCTGATCAAGAATATGTTTGTTTAAAATGGTTCTGAGCAGTAGAAGTGCCTTTTTCTAAGTGTTGAAATCAGCGCCATCTAGTGACAAGTTTTGACACTAAATTTTATTATGATCGCATCGTGTTCAGCGTGAAATTCTGATCAAGAATATGTTTGTTTAAAATGGTTCTGAGCAGTAGAAGTGCCTTTTTCTAAGTGTTGAAATCAGCGCCATCTAGTGACAAGTTTGACACTAAATTTTATTATGATCGCATCGTGTTCAGCGTGAAATTCTGATCAAGAATATGAATGTTTCAAATGGTTCTCAGCAGTAGAAGTGCCTTTTTCTAAGTGTTGAAATCAGCGCCATCTAGTGACAAGTTTTGACACTAAATTTTATTATGATCGCATCGTGTTCAGCGTGAAATTCTGATCAAGAATATGTTTGTTTAAAATGGTTCTGAGCAGTAGAAGTGCCTTTTTCTAAGTGTTGAAATCAGCGCCATCTAGTGACAAGTTTGACACTAAATTTTATTATGATCGCATCGTGTTCAGCGTGAAATTCTGATCAAGAATATGAATGTTTCAAATGGTTCTCAGCAGTAGAAGTGCCTTTTTCTAAGTGTTGAAATCAGCGCCATCTAGTGACAAGTTTTAACACTAAATTTTATTATGATCGCATCGTGTTCAGCGTGAAATTCTGATCAAGATTATGTTTGTTTAAAATGGTTCTGAGCAGTAGAAGTGCCTTTTTCTAAGTGTTGAAATCAGCGCCATCTAGTGACAAGTTTGACACTAAATTTTATTATGATCGCATCGTGTTCAGCGTGAAATTCTGATCAAGAATATGTTTGTTTCATATGGTTCTAAGCAGTAGAAGTGCCTTTTTCTAAGTGTTGAAATCAGCGCCATCAAGTGACAAGTTTTAACACTAAATTTTATTATGATCGCATCGTGTTCAGCGTGAAATTCTGATCAAGATTATGTTTGTTTCATATGGTTCTCAGCAGTAGAAGTGCCTTTTTCTAAGTGTTGAAATCAGCGCCATCTAGTGACAAGTTTGACACTAAATTTTATTATGATCGCATCGTGTTCAGCGTGAAATTCTGATCAAGATTATGTTTGTTTCATATGGTTCTGAGCAGTAGAAGTGCCTTTTTCTAAGTGTTGAAATCAGCGCCATCTAGTGACAAGTTTTAACACTAAATTTTATTATGATCGCATCGTGTTCAGCGTGAAATTCTGATCAAGATTATGTTTGTTTCATATGGTTCTGAGCAGTAGAAGTGCCTTTTTCTAAGTGTTGAAATCAGCGCCATCTAGTGACAAGTTTGACACTAAATTTTATTATGATCGCATCGTGTTCAGCGTGAAATTCTGATCAAGAATATGTTTGTTTAAAATGGTTCTGAGCAGTAGAAGTGCCTTTTTCTAAGTGTTGAAATCAGCGCCATCTAGTGACAAGTTTTGACACTAAATTTTATTATGATCGCATCGTGTTCAGCGTGAAATTCTGATCAAGAATATGTTTGTTTAAAATGGTTCTGAGCAGTAGAAGTGCCTTTTTCTAAGTGTTGAAATCAGCGCCATCTAGTGACAAGTTTGACACTAAATTTTATTATGATCGCATCGTGTTCAGCGTGAAATTCTGATCAAGAATATGAATGTTTCAAATGGTTCTCAGCAGTAGAAGTGCCTTTTTCTAAGTGTTGAAATCAGCGCCATCTAGTGACAAGTTTTAACACTAAATTTTATTATGATCGCATCGTGTTCAGCGTGAAATTCTGATCAAGAATATGATTGTTTCAAATGGTTCTCAGCAGTAGAAGTGCCTTTTTCTAAGTGTTGAAATCAGCGCCATCTAGTGACAAGTTTTGACACTAAATTTTATTATGATCGCATCGTGTTCAGCGTGAAATTCTGATCAAGAATATGTTTGTTTAAAATGGTTCTGAGCAGTAGAAGTGCCTTTTTCTAAGTGTTGAAATCAGCGCCATCTAGTGACAAGTTTGACACTAAATTTTATTATGATCGCATCGTGTTCAGCGTGAAATTCTGATCAAGAATATGAATGTTTCAAATGGTTCTCAGCAGTAGAAGTGCCTTTTTCTAAGTGTTGAAATCAGCGCCATCTAGTGACAAGTTTTAACACTAAATTTTATTATGATCGCATCGTGTTCAGCGTGAAATTCTGATCAAGATTATGTTTGTTTCATATGGTTCTCAGCAGTAGAAGTGCCTTTTTCTAAGTGTTGAAATCAGCGCCATCTAGTGACAAGTTTTAACACTAAATTTTATTATGATCGCATCGTGTTCAGCGTGAAATTCTGATCAAGAATATGTTTGTTTCATATGGTTCTGAGCAGTAGAAGTGCCTTTTTCTAAGTGTTGAAATCAGCGCCATCTAGTGACAAGTTTTAACACTAAATTTTATTATGATCGCATCGTGTTCAGCGTGAAATTCTGATCAAGAATATGATTGTTTCAAATGGTTCTCAGCAGTAGAAGTGCCTTTTTCTAAGTGTTGAAATCAGCGCCATCTAGTGACAAGTTTTGACACTAAATTTTATTATGATCGCATCGTGTTCAGCGTGAAATTCTGATCAAGAATATGTTTGTTTAAAATGGTTCTGAGCAGTAGAAGTGCCTTTTTCTAAGTGTTGAAATCAGCGCCATCTAGTGACAAGTTTGACACTAAATTTTATTATGATCGCATCGTGTTCAGCGTGAAATTCTGATCAAGAATATGAATGTTTCAAATGGTTCTCAGCAGTAGAAGTGCCTTTTTCTAAGTGTTGAAATCAGCGCCATCTAGTGACAAGTTTTAACACTAAATTTTATTATGATCGCATCGTGTTCAGCGTGAAATTCTGATCAAGATTATGTTTGTTTCATATGGTTCTAAGCAGTAGAAGTGCCTTTTTCTAAGTGTTGAAATCAGCGCCATCTAGTGACAAGTTTTAACACTAAATTTTATTATGATCGCATCGTGTTCAGCGTGAAATTCTGATCAAGATTATGTTTGTTTCATATGGTTTTAAGCAGTAGAAGTGCCTTTTTCTAAGTGTTGAAATCAGCGCCATCTAGTGACAAGTTTTAACACTAAATTTTATTATGATCGCATCGTGTTCAGCGTGAAATTCTGATCAAGAATATGTTTGTTTCATATGGTTCTGAGCAGTAGAAGTGCCTTTTTCTAAGTGTTGAAATCAGCGCCATCTAGTGACAAGTTTGACACTAAATTTTATTATGATCGCATCGTGTTCAGCGTGAAATTCTGATCAAGAATATGTTTGTTTCATATGGTTCTAAGCAGTAGAAGTGCCTTTTTCTAAGTGTTGAAATCAGCGCCATCAAGTGACAAGTTTTAACACTAAATTTTATTATGATCGCATCGTGTTCAGCGTGAAATTCTGATCAAGATTATGTTTGTTTCATATGGTTCTGAGCAGTAGAAGTGCCTTTTTCTAAGTGTTGAAATCAGCGCCATCTAGTGACAAGTTTGACACTAAATTTTATTATGATCGCATCGTGTTCAGCGTGAAATTCTGATCAAGATTATGTTTGTTTCATATGGTTCTGAGCAGTAGAAGTGCCTTTTTCTAAGTGTTGAAATCAGCGCCATCTAGTGACAAGTTTTAACACTAAATTTTATTATGATCGCATCGTGTTCAGCGTGAAATTCTGATCAAGATTATGTTTGTTTCATATGGTTCTGAGCAGTAGAAGTGCCTTTTTCTAAGTGTTGAAATCAGCGCCATCTAGTGACAAGTTTGACACTAAATTTTATTATGATCGCATCGTGTTCAGCGTGAAATTCTGATCAAGAATATGTTTGTTTAAAATGGTTCTGAGCAGTAGAAGTGCCTTTTTCTAAGTGTTGAAATCAGCGCCATCTAGTGACAAGTTTTGACACTAAATTTTATTATGATCGCATCGTGTTCAGCGTGAAATTCTGATCAAGAATATGTTTGTTTAAAATGGTTCTGAGCAGTAGAAGTGCCTTTTTCTAAGTGTTGAAATCAGCGCCATCTAGTGACAAGTTTGACACTAAATTTTATTATGATCGCATCGTGTTCAGCGTGAAATTCTGATCAAGAATATGAATGTTTCAAATGGTTCTCAGCAGTAGAAGTGCCTTTTTCTAAGTGTTGAAATCAGCGCCATCTAGTGACAAGTTTTAACACTAAATTTTATTATGATCGCATCGTGTTCAGCGTGAAATTCTGATCAAGATTATGTTTGTTTCATATGGTTCTAAGCAGTAGAAGTGCCTTTTTCTAAGTGTTGAAATCAGCGCCATCTAGTGACAAGTTTTAACACTAAATTTTATTATGATCGCATCGTGTTCAGCGTGAAATTCTGATCAAGAATATGTTTGTTTCATATGGTTCTGAGCAGTAGAAGTGCCTTTTTCTAAGTGTTGAAATCAGCGCCATCTAGTGACAAGTTTTAACACTAAATTTTATTATGATCGCATCGTGTTCAGCGTGAAATTCTGATCAAGAATATGATTGTTTCAAATGGTTCTCAGCAGTAGAAGTGCCTTTTTCTAAGTGTTGAAATCAGCGCCATCTAGTGACAAGTTTTGACACTAAATTTTATTATGATCGCATCGTGTTCAGCGTGAAATTCTGATCAAGAATATGTTTGTTTAAAATGGTTCTGAGCAGTAGAAGTGCCTTTTTCTAAGTGTTGAAATCAGCGCCATCTAGTGACAAGTTTGACACTAAATTTTATTATGATCGCATCGTGTTCAGCGTGAAATTCTGATCAAGAATATGAATGTTTCAAATGGTTCTCAGCAGTAGAAGTGCCTTTTTCTAAGTGTTGAAATCAGCGCCATCTAGTGACAAGTTTTAACACTAAATTTTATTATGATCGCATCGTGTTCAGCGTGAAATTCTGATCAAGATTATGTTTGTTTCATATGGTTCTAAGCAGTAGAAGTGCCTTTTTCTAAGTGTTGAAATCAGCGCCATCTAGTGACAAGTTTTAACACTAAATTTTATTATGATCGCATCGTGTTCAGCGTGAAATTCTGATCAAGATTATGTTTGTTTCATATGGTTTTAAGCAGTAGAAGTGCCTTTTTCTAAGTGTTGAAATCAGCGCCATCTAGTGACAAGTTTTAACACTAAATTTTATTATGATCGCATCGTGTTCAGCGTGAAATTCTGATCAAGAATATGTTTGTTTCATATGGTTCTGAGCAGTAGAAGTGCCTTTTTCTAAGTGTTGAAATCAGCGCCATCTAGTGACAAGTTTGACACTAAATTTTATTATGATCGCATCGTGTTCAGCGTGAAATTCTGATCAAGAATATGTTTGTTTCATATGGTTCTAAGCAGTAGAAGTGCCTTTTTCTAAGTGTTGAATCAGCGCCATCTAGTGACAAGTTTTGACACTAAATTTTATTATGATCGCATCGTGTTCAGAGTGAAATTCTGATCAAGAATATGTTTGTTTCATATGGTTCTAAGCAGTAGAAGTGCCTTTTTCTAGGTATTGAAATCAGCGCCATCTAGTGACAAGTTTTAACACTAAATTTTATTATGATCGCATCGTGTTCAGCGTGAAATTCTGATCAAGAATATGTTTGTTTAAAATGGTTCTGAGCAGTAGAAGTGCCTTTTTCTAAGTGTTGAAATCAGCGCCATCTAGTGACAAGTTTGACACTAAATTTTATTATGATCGCATCGTGTTCAGCGTGAAATTCTGATCAAGAATATGTTTGTTTAAAATGGTTCTGAGCAGTAGAAGTGCCTTTTTCTAAGTGTTGAAATCAGCGCCATCTAGTGACAAGTTTTGACACTAAATTTTATTATGATCGCATCGTGTTCAGCGTGAAATTCTGATCAAGAATATGTTTGTTTAAAATGGTTCTGAGCAGTAGAAGTGCCTTTTTCTAAGTGTTGAAATCAGCGCCATCTAGTGACAAGTTTTGACACTAAATTTTATTATGATCGCATCGTGTTCAGCGTGAAATTCTGATCAAGAATATGTTTGTTTAAAATGGTTCTGAGCAGTAGAAGTGCCTTTTTCTAAGTGTTGAAATCAGCGCCATCTAGTGACAAGTTTGACACTAAATTTTATTATGATCGCATCGTGTTCAGCGTGAAATTCTGATCAAGAATATGAATGTTTCAAATGGTTCTCAGCAGTAGAAGTGCCTTTTTCTAAGTGTTGAAATCAGCGCCATCTAGTGACAAGTTTTAACACTAAATTTTATTATGATCGCATCGTGTTCAGCGTGAAATTCTGATCAAGATTATGTTTGTTTCATATGGTTCTAAGCAGTAGAAGTGCCTTTTTCTAAGTGTTGAAATCAGCGCCATCTAGTGACAAGTTTTAACACTAAATTTTATTATGATCGCATCGTGTTCAGCGTGAAATTCTGATCAAGAATATGTTTGTTTCATATGGTTCTGAGCAGTAGAAGTGCCTTTTTCTAAGTGTTGAAATCAGCGCCATCTAGTGACAAGTTTTAACACTAAATTTTATTATGATCGCATCGTGTTCAGCGTGAAATTCTGATCAAGAATATGATTGTTTCAAATGGTTCTCAGCAGTAGAAGTGCCTTTTTCTAAGTGTTGAAATCAGCGCCATCTAGTGACAAGTTTTGACACTAAATTTTATTATGATCGCATCGTGTTCAGCGTGAAATTCTGATCAAGAATATGTTTGTTTAAAATGGTTCTGAGCAGTAGAAGTGCCTTTTTCTAAGTGTTGAAATCAGCGCCATCTAGTGACAAGTTTGACACTAAATTTTATTATGATCGCATCGTGTTCAGCGTGAAATTCTGATCAAGAATATGAATGTTTCAAATGGTTCTCAGCAGTAGAAGTGCCTTTTTCTAAGTGTTGAAATCAGCGCCATCTAGTGACAAGTTTTAACACTAAATTTTATTATGATCGCATCGTGTTCAGCGTGAAATTCTGATCAAGATTATGTTTGTTTCATATGGTTCTAAGCAGTAGAAGTGCCTTTTTCTAAGTGTTGAAATCAGCGCCATCTAGTGACAAGTTTTAACACTAAATTTTATTATGATCGCATCGTGTTCAGCGTGAAATTCTGATCAAGATTATGTTTGTTTCATATGGTTTTAAGCAGTAGAAGTGCCTTTTTCTAAGTGTTGAAATCAGCGCCATCTAGTGACAAGTTTTAACACTAAATTTTATTATGATCGCATCGTGTTCAGCGTGAAATTCTGATCAAGAATATGTTTGTTTCATATGGTTCTGAGCAGTAGAAGTGCCTTTTTCTAAGTGTTGAAATCAGCGCCATCTAGTGACAAGTTTGACACTAAATTTTATTATGATCGCATCGTGTTCAGCGTGAAATTCTGATCAAGAATATGTTTGTTTCATATGGTTCTAAGCAGTAGAAGTGCCTTTTTCTAAGTGTTGAATCAGCGCCATCTAGTGACAAGTTTTGACACTAAATTTTATTATGATCGCATCGTGTTCAGAGTGAAATTCTGATCAAGAATATGTTTGTTTCATATGGTTCTAAGCAGTAGAAGTGCCTTTTTCTAGGTATTGAAATCAGCGCCATCTAGTGACAAGTTTTAACACTAAATTTTATTATGATCGCATCGTGTTCAGCGTGAAATTCTGATCAAGAATATGTTTGTTTAAAATGGTTCTGAGCAGTAGAAGTGCCTTTTTCTAAGTGTTGAAATCAGCGCCATCTAGTGACAAGTTTGACACTAAATTTTATTATGATCGCATCGTGTTCAGCGTGAAATTCTGATCAAGAATATGTTTGTTTCATATGGTTCTAAGCAGTAGAAGTGCCTTTTTCTAAGTGTTGAAATCAGCGCCATCAAGTGACAAGTTTTAACACTAAATTTTATTATGATCGCATCGTGTTCAGCGTGAAATTCTGATCAAGATTATGTTTGTTTCATATGGTTCTCAGCAGTAGAAGTGCCTTTTTCTAAGTGTTGAAATCAGCGCCATCTAGTGACAAGTTTTAACACTAAATTTTATTATGATCGCATCGTGTTCAGCGTGAAATTCTGATCAAGATTATGTTTGTTTCATATGGTTCTGAGCAGTAGAAGTGCCTTTTTCTAAGTATTGAAATCAGCGCCATCTAGTGACAAGTTTTAACACTAAATTTTATTATGATCGCATCGTGTTCAGCGTGAAATTCTGATCAAGAATATGTTTGTTTAAAATGGTTCTAAGCAGTAGAAGTGCCTTTTTCTAAGTGTTGAAATCAGCGCCATCTAGTGACAAGTTTGACACTAAATTTTATTATGATCGCATCGTGTTCAGCGTGAAATTCTGATCAAGAATATGTTTGTTTCATATGGTTCTAAGCAGTAGAAGTGCCTTTTTCTAAGTGTTGAAATCAGCGCCATCTAGTGACAAGTTTGACACTAAATTTTATTATGATCGCATCGTGTTCAGCGTGAAATTCTGATCAAGAATATGTTTGTTTCATATGGTCCTAAGCAGTAGAAGTGCCTTTTTCTAATTGTTGAATCAGCGCCATCTAGTGACAAGTTTTGACACTAAATTTTATTATGATCGCATCGTGTTCAGAGTGAAATTCTGATCAAGAATATGTTTGTTTCATATGGTTCTAAGCAGTAGAAGTGCCTTTTTCTAAGTATTGAAATCAGCGCCATCTAGTGACAAGTTTTAACACTAAATTTTATTATGATCGCATCGTGTTCAGCGTGAAATTCTGATCAAGAATATGTTTGTTTAAAATGGTTCTGAGCAGTAGAAGTGCCTTTTTCTAAGTGTTGAAATCAGCGCCATCTAGTGACAAGTTTGACACTAAATTTTATTATGATCGCATCGTGTTCAGCGTGAAATTCTGATCAAGAATATGTTTGTTTCATATGGTTCTAAGCAGTAGAAGTGCCTTTTTCTAAGTGTTGAAATCAGCGCCATCAAGTGACAAGTTTTAACACTAAATTTTATTATGATCGCATCGTGTTCAGCGTGAAATTTTGATCAAGAATATGTTTGTTTAAAATGGTTCTGAGCAGTAGAAGTGCCTTTTTCTAAGTGTTGAAATCAGCGCCATCTAGTGACAAGTTTTAACACTAAATTTTATTATGATCGCATCGTGTTCAGCGTGAAATTCTGATCAAGATTATGTTTGTTTCATATGGTTCTGAGCAGTAGAAGTGCCTTTTTCTAAGTGTTGAAATCAGCGCCATCTAGTGACAAGTTTGACACTAAATTTTATTATGATCGCATCGTGTTCAGCGTGAAATTCTGATCAAGAATATGTTTGTTTAAAATGGTTCTGAGCAGTAGAAGTGCCTTTTTCTAAGTGTTGAAATCAGCGCCATCTAGTGACAAGTTTGACACTAAATTTTATTATGATCGCATCGTGTTCAGCGTGAAATTCTGATCAAGAATATGTTTGTTTAAAATGGTTCTGAGCAGTAGAAGTGCCTTTTTCTAAGTGTTGAAATCAGCGCCATCTAGTGACAAGTTTTAACACTAAATTTTATTATGATCGCATCGTGTTCAGCGTGAAATTCTGATCAAGAATATGTTTGTTTAAATTGGTTTTGAGCAGTATAAGTGCCTTTTTCTAAGTGTTGAAATCAGCGCCATCTAGTGACAAGTTTGACATTAACTTTTATTATGATCGCATCGTGTTCAGCGTGAAATTCTGATCAAGAATATGTTTGTTTAAAATGGTTCTGAGCAGTAGAAGTGCCTTTTTCTAAGTGTTGAAATCAGCGCCATCTAGTGACAAGTTTTAACACTAAATTTTATTATGATCGCATCGTGTTCAGCGTGAAATTCTGATCAAGATTATGTTTGTTTCATATGGTTCTGAGCAGTAGAAGTGCCTTTTTCTAAGTGTTGAAATCAGCGCCATCTAGTGACAAGTTTTAACACTAAATTTTATTATGATCGCATCGTGTTCAGCGTGAAATTCTGATCAAGAATATGTTTGTTTCATATGGTTCTAAGCAGTAGAAGTGCCTTTTTCTAAGTGTTGAAATCAGCGCCATCTAGTGACAAGTTTTGACACTAAATTTTATTATGATCGCATCGTGTTCAGCTTGAAATTCTGATCAAGATTATGTTTGTTTCATATGGTTCTGAGCAGTAGAAGTGCCTTTTTCTAAGTGTTGAAATCAGCGCCATCTAGTGACAAGTTTTAACACTAAATTTTATTATGATCGCATCGTGTTCAGCGTGAAATTCTGATCAAGATTATGTTTGTTTCATATGGTTCTGAGCAGTAGAAGTGCCTTTTTCTAAGTGTTGAAATCAGCGCCATCTAGTGACAAGTTTGACACTAAATTTTATTATGATCGCATCGTGTTCAGCGTGAAATTCTGATCAAGAATATGTTTGTTTAAAATGGTTCTGAGCAGTAGAAGTGCCTTTTTCTAAGTGTTGAAATCAGCGCCATCTAGTGACAAGTTTTGACACTAAATTTTATTATGATCGCATCGTGTTCAGCGTGAAATTCTGATCAAGAATATGTTTGTTTAAAATGGTTCTGAGCAGTAGAAGTGCCTTTTTCTAAGTGTTGAAATCAGCGCCATCTAGTGACAAGTTTGACACTAAATTTTATTATGATCGCATCGTGTTCAGCGTGAAATTCTGATCAAGAATATGAATGTTTCAAATGGTTCTCAGCAGTAGAAGTGCCTTTTTCTAAGTGTTGAAATCAGCGCCATCTAGTGACAAGTTTTAACACTAAATTTTATTATGATCGCATCGTGTTCAGCGTGAAATTCTGATCAAGATTATGTTTGTTTCATATGGTTCTAAGCAGTAGAAGTGCCTTTTTCTAAGTGTTGAAATCAGCGCCATCTAGTGACAAGTTTTAACACTAAATTTTATTATGATCGCATCGTGTTCAGCGTGAAATTCTGATCAAGATTATGTTTGTTTCATATGGTTTTAAGCAGTAGAAGTGCCTTTTTCTAAGTGTTGAAATCAGCGCCATCTAGTGACAAGTTTTAACACTAAATTTTATTATGATCGCATCGTGTTCAGCGTGAAATTCTGATCAAGAATATGTTTGTTTCATATGGTTCTGAGCAGTAGAAGTGCCTTTTTCTAAGTGTTGAAATCAGCGCCATCTAGTGACAAGTTTGACAATAAATTTTATTATGATCGCATCGTGTTCAGCGTGAAATTCTGATCAAGAATATGTTTGTTTCATATGGTTCTAAGCAGTAGAAGTGCCTTTTTCTAAGTGTTGAATCAGCGCCATCTAGTGACAAGTTTTGACACTAAATTTTATTATGATCGCATCGTGTTCAGAGTGAAATTCTGATCAAGAATATGTTTGTTTCATATGGTTCTAAGCAGTAGAAGTGCCTTTTTCTAGGTATTGAAATCAGCGCCATCTAGTGACAAGTTTTAACACTAAATTTTATTATGATCGCATCGTGTTCAGCGTGAAATTCTGATCAAGAATATGTTTGTTTAAAATGGTTCTGAGCAGTAGAAGTGCCTTTTTCTAAGTGTTGAAATCAGCGCCATCTAGTGACAAGTTTGACACTAAATTTTATTATGATCGCATCGTGTTCAGCGTGAAATTCTGATCAAGAATATGTTTGTTTCATATGGTTCTAAGCAGTAGAAGTGCCTTTTTCTAAGTGTTGAAATCAGCGCCATCAAGTGACAAGTTTTAACACTAAATTTTATTATGATCGCATCGTGTTCAGCGTGAAATTCTGATCAAGATTATGTTTGTTTCATATGGTTCTCAGCAGTAGAAGTGCCTTTTTCTAAGTGTTGAAATCAGCGCCATCTAGTGACAAGTTTTAACACTAAATTTTATTATGATCGCATCGTGTTCAGCGTGAAATTCTGATCAAGATTATGTTTGTTTCATATGGTTCTGAGCAGTAGAAGTGCCTTTTTCTAAGTATTGAAATCAGCGCCATCTAGTGACAAGTTTTAACACTAAATTTTATTATGATCGCATCGTGTTCAGCGTGAAATTCTGATCAAGAATATGTTTGTTTAAAATGGTTCTAAGCAGTAGAAGTGCCTTTTTCTAAGTGTTGAAATCAGCGCCATCTAGTGACAAGTTTGACACTAAATTTTATTATGATCGCATCGTGTTCAGCGTGAAATTCTGATCAAGAATATGTTTGTTTCATATGGTTCTAAGCAGTAGAAGTGCCTTTTTCTAAGTGTTGAAATCAGCGCCATCTAGTGACAAGTTTGACACTAAATTTTATTATGATCGCATCGTGTTCAGCGTGAAATTCTGATCAAGAATATGTTTGTTTCATATGGTCCTAAGCAGTAGAAGTGCCTTTTTCTAATTGTTGAATCAGCGCCATCTAGTGACAAGTTTTGACACTAAATTTTATTATGATCGCATCGTGTTCAGAGTGAAATTCTGATCAAGAATATGTTTGTTTCATATGGTTCTAAGCAGTAGAAGTGCCTTTTTCTAAGTATTGAAATCAGCGCCATCTAGTGACAAGTTTTAACACTAAATTTTATTATGATCGCATCGTGTTCAGCGTGAAATTCTGATCAAGAATATGTTTGTTTAAAATGGTTCTGAGCAGTAGAAGTGCCTTTTTCTAAGTGTTGAAATCAGCGCCATCTAGTGACAAGTTTGACACTAAATTTTATTATGATCGCATCGTGTTCAGCGTGAAATTCTGATCAAGAATATGTTTGTTTAAAATGGTTCTGAGCAGTAGAAGTGCCTTTTTCTAAGTGTTGAAATCAGCGCCATCAAGTGACAAGTTTTAACACTAAATTTTATTATGATCGCATCGTGTTCAGCGTGAAATTTTGATCAAGAATATGTTTGTTTAAAATGGTTCTGAGCAGTAGAAGTGCCTTTTTCTAAGTGTTGAAATCAGCGCCATCTAGTGACAAGTTTTAACACTAAATTTTATTATGATCGCATCGTGTTCAGCGTGAAATTCTGATCAAGATTATGTTTGTTTCATATGGTTCTGAGCAGTAGAAGTGCCTTTTTCTAAGTGTTGAAATCAGCGCCATCTAGTGACAAGTTTTAACACTAAATTTTATTATGATCGCATCGTGTTCAGCGTGAAATTCTGATCAAGAATATGTTTGTTTAAAATGGTTCTGAGCAGTAGAAGTGCCTTTTTCTAAGTGTTGAAATCAGCGCCATCTAGTGACAAGTTTTAACACTAAATTTTATTATGATCGCATCGTGTTCAGCGTGAAATTCTGATCAAGATTATGTTTGTTTCATATGGTTCTCAGCAGTAGAAGTGCCTTTTTCTAAGTGTTGAAATCAGCGCCATCTAGTGACAAGTTTTAACACTAAATTTTATTATGATCGCATCGTGTTCAGCGTGAAATTCTGATCAAGAATATGATTGTTTCAAATGGTTCTCAGCAGTAGAAGTGCCTTTTTCTAAGTGTTGAAATCAGCGCCATCTAGTGACAAGTTTTGACACTAAATTTTATTATGATCGCATCGTGTTCAGCGTGAAATTCTGATCAAGAATATGTTTGTTTAAAATGGTTCTGAGCAGTAGAAGTGCCTTTTTCTAAGTGTTGAAATCAGCGCCATCTAGTGACAAGTTTTAACACTAAATTTTATTATGATCGCATCGTGTTCAGCGTGAAATTCTGATCAAGATTATGTTTGTTTCATATGGTTTTAAGCAGTAGAAGTGCCTTTTTCTAAGTGTTGAAATCAGCGCCATCTAGTGACAAGTTTTAACACTAAATTTTATTATGATCGCATCGTGTTCAGCGTGAAATTCTGATCAAGAATATGTTTGTTTCATATGGTTCTGAGCAGTAGAAGTGCCTTTTTCTAAGTGTTGAAATCAGCGCCATCTAGTGACAAGTTTGACACTAAATTTTATTATGATCGCATCGTGTTCAGCGTGAAATTCTGATGAAGAATATGTTTGTTTCATATGGTTCTAAGCAGTAGAAGTGCCTTTTTCTAAGTGTTGAATCAGCGCCATCTAGTGACAAGTTTTGACACTAAATTTTATTATGATCGCATCGTGTTCAGAGTGAAATTCTGATCAAGAATATGTTTGTTTCATATGGTTCTAAGCAGTAGAAGTGCCTTTTTCTAGGTATTGAAATCAGCGCCATCTAGTGACAAGTTTTAACACTAAATTTTATTATGATCGCATCGTGTTCAGCGTGAAATTCTGATCAAGAATATGTTTGTTTAAAATGGTTCTGAGCAGTAGAAGTGCCTTTTTCTAAGTGTTGAAATCAGCGCCATCTAGTGACAAGTTTGACACTAAATTTTATTATGATCGCATCGTGTTCAGCGTGAAATTCTGATCAAGATTATGTTTGTTTCATATGGTTCTGAGCAGTAGAAGTGCCTTTTTCTAAGTGTTGAAATCAGCGCCATCTAGTGACAAGTTTTAACACTAAATTTTATTATGATCGCATCGTGTTCAGCGTGAAATTCTGATCAAGAATATGTTTGTTTCATATGGTTCTAAGCAGTAGAAGTGCCTTTTTCTAAGTGTTGAAATCAGCGCCATCTAGTGACAAGTTTTGACACTAAATTTTATTATGATCGCATCGTGTTGAGCGTGAAATTCTGATCAAGAATATGATTGTTTCAAATGGTTCTCAGCAGTAGAAGTGCCTTTTTCTAAGTGTTGAAATCAGCGCCATCTAGTGACAAGTTTTGACACTAAATTTTATTATGATCGCATCGTGTTCAGCGTGAAATTCTGATCAAGAATATGTTTGTTTAAAATGGTTCTAAGCAGTAGAAGTGCCTTTTTCTAAGTGTTGAAATCAGCGCCATCTAGTGACAAGTTTTAACACTAAATTTTATTATGATCGCATCGTGTTCAGCTTGAAATTCTGATCAAGATTATGTTTGTTTCATATGGTTCTGAGCAGTAGAAGTGCCTTTTTCTAAGTGTTGAAATCAGCGCCATCTAGTGACAAGTTTTAACACTAAATTTTATTATGATCGCATCGTGTTCAGCGTGAAATTCTGATCAAGATTATGTTTGTTTCATATGGTTCTGAGCAGTAGAAGTGCCTTTTTCTAAGTGTTGAAATCAGCGCCATCTAGTGACAAGTTTTAACACTAAATTTTATTATGATCGCATCGTGTTCAGCGTGAAATTCTGATCAAGATTATGTTTGTTTCATATGGTTCTGAGCAGTAGAAGTGCCTTTTTCTAAGTGTTGAAATCAGCGCCATCTAGTGACAAGTTTTAACACTAAATTTTATTATGATCGCATCGTGTTCAGCGTGAAATTCTGATCAAGAATATGTTTGTTTAAAATGGTTCTGAGCAGTAGAAGTGCCTTTTTCTAAGTGTTGAAATCAGCGCCATCTAGTGACAAGTTTGACACTAAATTTTATTATGATCGCATCGTGTTCAGCGTGAAATTCTGATCAAGATTATGTTTGTTTCATATGGTTCTGAGCAGTAGAAGTGCCTTTTTCTAAGTGTTGAAATCAGCGCCATCTAGTGACAAGTTTTAACACTAAATTTTATTATGATCGCATCGTGTTCAGCGTGAAATTCTGATCAAGAATATGTTTGTTTAAAATGGTTCTGAGCAGTAGAAGTGCCTTTTTCTAAGTGTTGAAATCAGCGCCATCTAGTGACAAGTTTTAACACTAAATTTTATTATGATCGCATCGTGTTCAGCGTGAAATTCTGATCAAGATTATGTTTGTTTCATATGGTTCTCAGCAGTAGAAGTGCCTTTTTCTAAGTGTTGAAATCAGCGCCATCTAGTGACAAGTTTTAACACTAAATTTTATTATGATCGCATCGTGTTCAGCGTGAAATTCTGATCAAGAATATGATTGTTTCAAATGGTTCTCAGCAGTAGAAGTGCCTTTTTCTAAGTGTTGAAATCAGCGCCATCTAGTGACAAGTTTTGACACTAAATTTTATTATGATCGCATCGTGTTCAGCGTGAAATTCTGACCAAGAATATGTTTGTTTAAAATGGTTCTGAGCAGTAGAAGTGCCTTTTTCTAAGTGTTGAAATCAGCGCCATCTAGTGACAAGTTTGACACTAAATTTTATTATGATCGCATCGTGTTCAGCGTGAAATTCTGATCAAGATTATGTTTGTTTCATATGGTTCTAAGCAGTAGAAGTGCCTTTTTCTAAGTGTTGAAATCAGCGCCATCTAGTGACAAGTTTTAACACTAAATTTTATTATGATCGCATCGTGTTCAGCGTGAAATTCTGATCAAGATTATGTTTGTTTCATATGGTTTTAAGCAGTAGAAGTGCCTTTTTCTAAGTGTTGAAATCAGCGCCATCTAGTGACAAGTTTTAACACTAAATTTTATTATGATCGCATCGTGTTCAGCGTGAAATTCTGATCAAGAATATGTTTGTTTAAAATGGTTCTGAGCAGTAGAAGTGCCTTTTTCTAAGTGTTGAAATCAGCGCCATCTAGTGACAAGTTTTAACACTAAATTTTATTATGATCGCATCGTGTTCAGCGTGAAATTCTGATCAAGAATATGTTTGTTTAAAATGGTTCTAAGCAGTAGAAGTGCCTTTTTCTAAGTGTTGAAATCAGCGCCATCTAGTGACAAGTTTTAACACTAAATTTTATTATGATCGCATCGTGTTCAGCTTGAAATTCTGATCAAGATTATGTTTGTTTCATATGGTTCTGAGCAGTAGAAGTGCCTTTTTCTAAGTGTTGAAATCAGCGCCATCTAGTGACAAGTTTTAACACTAAATTTTATTATGATCGCATCGTGTTCAGCGTGAAATTCTGATCAAGAATATGTTTGTTTCATATGGTTCTAAGCAGTAGAAGTGCCTTTTTCTAAGTGTTGAAATCAGCGCCATCTAGTGACAAGTTTTGACACTAAATTTTATTATGATCGCATCGTGTTGAGCGTGAAATTCTGATCAAGAATATGATTGTTTCAAATGGTTCTCAGCAGTAGAAGTGCCTTTTTCTAAGTGTTGAAATCAGCGCCATCTAGTGACAAGTTTTGACACTAAATTTTATTATGATCGCATCGTGTTCAGCGTGAAATTCTGATCAAGAATATGTTTGTTTAAAATGGTTCTAAGCAGTAGAAGTGCCTTTTTCTAAGTGTTGAAATCAGCGCCATCTAGTGACAAGTTTTAACACTAAATTTTATTATGATCGCATCGTGTTCAGCGTGAAATTCTGATCAAGATTATGTTTGTTTCATATGGTTCTGAGCAGTAGAAGTGCCTTTTTCTAAGTGTTGAAATCAGCGCCATCTAGTGACAAGTTTTAACACTAAATTTTATTATGATCGCATCGTGTTCAGCGTGAAATTCTGATCAAGATTATGTTTGTTTCATATGGTTCTGAGCAGTAGAAGTGCCTTTTTCTAAGTGTTGAAATCAGCGCCATCTAGTGACAAGTTTTAACACTAAATTTTATTATGATCGCATCGTGTTCAGCGTGAAATTCTGATCAAGATTATGTTTGTTTCATATGGTTCTGAGCAGTAGAAGTGCCTTTTTCTAAGTGTTGAAATCAGCGCCATCTAGTGACAAGTTTTAACACTAAATTTTATTATGATCGCATCGTGTTCAGCGTGAAATTCTGACCAAGAATATGTTTGTTTAAAATGGTTCTGAGCAGTAGAAGTGCCTTTTTCTAAGTGTTGAAATCAGCGCCATCTAGTGACAAGTTTGACACTAAATTTTATTATGATCGCATCGTGTTCAGCGTGAAATTCTGATCAAGATTATGTTTGTTTCATATGGTTCTAAGCAGTAGAAGTGCCTTTTTCTAAGTGTTGAAATCAGCGCCATCTAGTGACAAGTTTTAACACTAAATTTTATTATGATCGCATCGTGTTCAGCGTGAAATTCTGATCAAGATTATGTTTGTTTCATATGGTTTTAAGCAGTAGAAGTGCCTTTTTCTAAGTGTTGAAATCAGCGCCATCTAGTGACAAGTTTTAACACTAAATTTTATTATGATCGCATCGTGTTCAGCGTGAAATTCTGATCAAGAATATGTTTGTTTAAAATGGTTCTGAGCAGTAGAAGTGCCTTTTTCTAAGTGTTGAAATCAGCGCCATCTAGTGACAAGTTTTAACACTAAATTTTATTATGATCGCATCGTGTTCAGCGTGAAATTCTGATCAAGAATATGTTTGTTTAAAATGGTTCTAAGCAGTAGAAGTGCCTTTTTCTAAGTGTTGAAATCAGCGCCATCTAGTGACAAGTTTTAACACTAAATTTTATTATGATCGCATCGTGTTCAGCTTGAAATTCTGATCAAGATTATGTTTGTTTCATATGGTTCTGAGCAGTAGAAGTGCCTTTTTCTAAGTGTTGAAATCAGCGCCATCTAGTGACAAGTTTTAACACTAAATTTTATTATGATCGCATCGTGTTCAGCGTGAAATTCTGATCAAGATTATGTTTGTTTCATATGGTTCTGAGCAGTAGAAGTGCCTTTTTCTAAGTGTTGAAATCAGCGCCATCTAGTGACAAGTTTTAACACTAAATTTTATTATGATCGCATCGTGTTCAGCGTGAAATTCTGATCAAGATTATGTTTGTTTCATATGGTTCTGAGCAGTAGAAGTGCCTTTTTCTAAGTGTTGAAATCAGCGCCATCTAGTGACAAGTTTTAACACTAAATTTTATTATGATCGCATCGTGTTCAGCGTGAAATTCTGATCAAGATTATGTTTGTTTCATATGGTTCTGAGCAGTAGAAGTGCCTTTTTCTAAGTATTGAAATCAGCGCCATCTAGTGACAAGTTTTAACACTAAATTTTATTATGATCGCATCGTGTTCAGCGTGAAATTCTGATCAAGAATATGTTTGTTTAAAATGGTTCTGAGCAGTAGAAGTGCCTTTTTCTAAGTGTTGAAATCAGCGCCATCTAGTGACAAGTTTTAACACTAAATTTTATTATGATCGCATCGTGTTCAGCGTGAAATTCTGATCAAGAATATGTTTGTTTAAAATGGTTCTAAGCAGTAGAAGTGCCTTTTTCTAAGTGTTGAAATCAGCGCCATCTAGTGACAAGTTTTAACACTAAATTTTATTATGATCGCATCGTGTTCAGCTTGAAATTCTGATCAAGATTATGTTTGTTTCATATGGTTCTGAGCAGTAGAAGTGCCTTTTTCTAAGTGTTGAAATCAGCGCCATCTAGTGACAAGTTTTAACACTAAATTTTATTATGATCGCATCGTGTTCAGCGTGAAATTCTGATCAAGATTATGTTTGTTTCATATGGTTCTGAGCAGTAGAAGTGCCTTTTTCTAAGTGTTGAAATCAGCGCCATCTAGTGACAAGTTTTAACACTAAATTTTATTATGATCGCATCGTGTTCAGCGTGAAATTCTGATCAAGATTATGTTTGTTTCATATGGTTCTGAGCAGTAGAAGTGCCTTTTTCTAAGTGTTGAAATCAGCGCCATCTAGTGACAAGTTTTAACACTAAATTTTATTATGATCGCATCGTGTTCAGCGTGAAATTCTGATCAAGATTATGTTTGTTTCATATGGTTCTGAGCAGTAGAAGTGCCTTTTTCTAAGTATTGAAATCAGCGCCATCTAGTGACAAGTTTTAACACTAAATTTTATTATGATCGCATCGTGTTCAGCGTGAAATTCTGATCAAGAATATGTTTGTTTCATATGGTTCTAAGCAGTAGAAGTGCCTTTTTCTAAGTGTTGAAATCAGCGCCATCAAGTGACAAGTTTTAACACTAAATTTTATTATGATCGCATCGTGTTCAGCGTGAAATTTTGATCAAGAATATGTTTGTTTAAAATGGTTCTGAGCAGTAGAAGTGCCTTTTTATAAGTGTTGAAATCAGCGCCATCTAGTGACAAGTTTTAACACTAAATTTTATTATGATCGCATCGTGTTCAGCGTGAAATTCTGATCAAGATTATGTTTGTTTCATATGGTTCTGAGCAGTAGAAGTGCCTTTTTCTAAGTGTTGAAATCAGCGCCATCTAGTGACAAGTTTTAACACTAAATTTTATTATGATCGCATCGTGTTCAGCGTGAAATTCTGATCAAGAATATGTTTGTTTAAAATGGTTCTGAGCAGTAGAAGTGCCTTTTTCTAAGTGTTGAAATCAGCGCCATCTAGTGACAAGTTTTAACACTAAATTTTATTATGATCGCATCGTGTTCAGCGTGAAATTCTGATCAAGATTATGTTTGTTTCATATGGTTCTCAGCAGTAGAAGTGCCTTTTTCTAAGTGTTGAAATCAGCGCCATCTAGTGACAAGTTTTAACACTAAATTTTATTATGATCGCATCGTGTTCAGCGTGAAATTCTGATCAAGAATATGATTGTTTCAAATGGTTCTCAGCAGTAGAAGTGCCTTTTTCTAAGTGTTGAAATCAGCGCCATCTAGTGACAAGTTTTGACACTAAATTTTATTATGATCGCATCGTGTTCAGCGTGAAATTCTGATCAAGAATATGTTTGTTTAAAATGGTTCTGAGCAGTAGAAGTGCCTTTTTCTAAGTGTTGAAATCAGCGCCATCTAGTGACAAGTTTGACACTAAATTTTATTATGATCGCATCGTGTTCAGCGTGAAATTCTGATCAAGAATATGAATGTTTCAAATGGTTCTCAGCAGTAGAAGTGCCTTTTTCTAAGTGTTGAAATCAGCGCCATCTAGTGACAAGTTTTAACACTAAATTTTATTATGATCGCATCGTGTTCAGCGTGAAATTCTGATCAAGATTATGTTTGTTTCATATGGTTCTAAGCAGTAGAAGTGCCTTTTTCTAAGTGTTGAAATCAGCGCCATCTAGTGACAAGTTTTAACACTAAATTTTATTATGATCGCATCGTGTTCAGCGTGAAATTCTGATCAAGATTATGTTTGTTTCATATGGTTTTAAGCAGTAGAAGTGCCTTTTTCTAAGTGTTGAAATCAGCGCCATCTAGTGACAAGTTTTAACACTAAATTTTATTATGATCGCATCGTGTTCAGCGTGAAATTCTGATCAAGAATATGTTTGTTTAAAATGGTTCTGAGCAGTAGAAGTGCCTTTTTCTAAGTGTTGAAATCAGCGCCATCTAGTGACAAGTTTTAACACTAAATTTTATTATGATCGCATCGTGTTCAGCGTGAAATTCTGATCAAGAATATGTTTGTTTAAAATGGTTCTAAGCAGTAGAAGTGCCTTTTTCTAAGTGTTGAAATCAGCGCCATCTAGTGACAAGTTTTAACACTAAATTTTATTATGATCGCATCGTGTTCAGCTTGAAATTCTGATCAAGATTATGTTTGTTTCATATGGTTCTGAGCAGTAGAAGTGCCTTTTTCTAAGTGTTGAAATCAGCGCCATCTAGTGACAAGTTTTAACACTAAATTTTATTATGATCGCATCGTGTTCAGCGTGAAATTCTGATCAAGATTATGTTTGTTTCATATGGTTCTGAGCAGTAGAAGTGCCTTTTTCTAAGTGTTGAAATCAGCGCCATCTAGTGACAAGTTTTAACACTAAATTTTATTATGATCGCATCGTGTTCAGCGTGAAATTCTGATCAAGAATATGTTTGTTTCATATGGTTCTGAGCAGTAGAAGTGCCTTTTTCTAAGTGTTGAAATCAGCGCCATCTAGTGACAAGTTTTAACACTAAATTTTATTATGATCGCATCGTGTTCAGCGTGAAATTCTGATCAAGATTATGTTTGTTTCATATGGTTCTGAGCAGTAGAAGTGCCTTTTTCTAAGTATTGAAATCAGCGCCATCTAGTGACAAGTTTTAACACTAAATTTTATTATGATCGCATCGTGTTCAGCGTGAAATTTTGATCAAGAATATGTTTGTTTCATATGGTTCTAAGCAGTAGAAGTGCCTTTTTCTAAGTGTTGAAATCAGCGCCATCTAGTGACAAGTTTGACACTAAATTTTATTATGATCGCATCGTGTTCAGCGTGAAATTCTGACCAAGAATATGTTTGTTTAAAATGGTTCTGAGCAGTAGAAGTGCCTTTTTCTAAGTGTTGAAATCAGCGCCATCTAGTGACAAGTTTGACACTAAATTTTATTATGATCGCATCGTGTTCAGCGTGAAATTCTGATCAAGAATATGAATGTTTCAAATGGTTCTCAGCAGTAGAAGTGCCTTTTTCTAAGTGTTGAAATCAGCGCCATCTAGTGACAAGTTTTAACACTAAATTTTATTATGATCGCATCGTGTTCAGCGTGAAATTCTGATCAAGATTATGTTTGTTTCATATGGTTCTAAGCAGTAGAAGTGCCTTTTTCTAAGTGTTGAAATCAGCGCCATCTAGTGACAAGTTTTAACACTAAATTTTATTATGATCGCATCGTGTTCAGCGTGAAATTCTGATCAAGATTATGTTTGTTTCATATGGTTTTAAGCAGTAGAAGTGCCTGTTTCTAAGTGTTGAAATCAGCGCCATCTAGTGACAAGTTTTAACACTAAATTTTATTATGATCGCATCGTGTTCAGCGTGAAATTCTGATCAAGAATATGTTTGTTTAAAATGGTTCTGAGCAGTAGAAGTGCCTTTTTCTAAGTGTTGAAATCAGCGCCATCTAGTGACAAGTTTTAACACTAAATTTTATTATGATCGCATCGTGTTCAGCGTGAAATTCTGATCAAAATTATGTTTGTTTCATATGGTTCTGAGCAGTAGAAGTGCCTTTTTCTAAGTATTGAAATCAGCGCCATCTAGTGACAAGTTTTAACACTAAATTTTATTATGATCGCATCGTGTTCAGCGTGAAATTCTGATCAAGAATATGTTTGTTTAAAATGGTTCTGAGCAGTAGAAGTGCCTTTTTCTAAGTGTTGAAATCAGCGCCATCTAGTGACAAGTTTTAACACTAAATTTTATTATGATCGCATCGTGTTCAGCGTGAAATTCTGATCAAGAATATGTTTGTTTAAAATGGTTCTGAGCAGTAGAAGTGCCTTTTTCTAAGTATTGAAATCAGCGCCATCTAGTGACAAGTTTTAACACTAAATTTTATTATGATCGCATCGTGTTCAGCGTGAAATTCTGATCAAGAATATGTTTGTTTAAAATGGTTCTGAGCAGTAGAAGTGCCTTTTTCTAAGTGTTGAAATCAGCGCCATCTAGTGACAAGTTTTAACACTAAATTTTATTATGATCGCATCGTGTTCAGCGTGAAATTCTGATCAAGAATATGTTTGTTTAAAATGGTTCTGAGCAGTAGAAGTGCCTTTTTCTAAGTGTTGAAATCAGCGCCATCTAGTGACAAGTTTTAACACTAAATTTTATTATGATCGCATCGTGTTCAGCGTGAAATTCTGATCAAGAATATGTTTGTTTCATATGGTTCTGAGCAGTAGAAGTGCCTTTTTCTAAGTGTTGAAATCAGCGCCATCTAGTGACAAGTTTTAACACTAAATTTTATTATGATCGCATCGTGTTCAGCGTGAAATTCTGATCAAAATTATGTTTGTTTCATATGGTTCTGAGCAGTAGAAGTGCCTTTTTCTAAGTATTGAAATCAGCGCCATCTAGTGACAAGTTTTAACACTAAATTTTATTATGATCGCATCGTGTTCAGCGTGAAATTCTGATCAAGAATATGTTTTTTTAAAATGGTTCTGAGCAGTAGAAGTGCCTTTTTCTAAGTGTTGAAATCAGCGCCATCTAGTGACAAGTTTTAACACTAAATTTTATTATGATCGCATCGTGTTCAGCGTGAAATTCTGATCAAGAATATTTTTTTGTTTAAAATGGTTCTAAGCAGTAGAAGTGCCTTTTTCTAAGTGTTGAAATCAGCGCCATCTAGTGACAAGTTTTAACACTAAATTTTATTATGATCGCATCGTGTTCAGCGTGAAATTTTGATCAAGAATATGTTTGTTTCATATGGTTCTAAGCAGTAGAAGTGCCTTTTTCTAAGTGTTGAAATCAGCGCCATCTAGTGACAAGTTTGACACTAAATTTTATTATGATCGCATCGTGTTCAGCGTGAAATTCTGATCAAGATTATGTTTGTTTCATATGGTTCTGAGCAGTAGAAGTGCCTTTTTCTAAGTGTTGAAATCAGCGCCATCTAGTGACAAGTTTTAACACTAAATTTTATTATGATCGCATCGTGTTCAGCGTGAAATTCTGATCAAGATTATGTTTGTTTCATATGGTTCTGAGCAGTAGAAGTGCCTTTTTCTAAGTGTTGAAATCAGCGCCATCTAGTGACAAGTTTTAACACTAAATTTTATTATGATCGCATCGTGTTCAGCGTGAAATTCTGATCAAAATTATGTTTGTTTCATATGGTTCTGAGCAGTAGAAGTGCCTTTTTCTAAGTATTGAAATCAGCGCCATCTAGTGACAAGTTTTAACACTAAATTTTATTATGATCGCATCGTGTTCAGCGTGAAATTCTGATCAAGAATATGTTTGTTTAAAATGGTTCTGAGCAGTAGAAGTGCCTTTTTCTAAGTGTTGAAATCAGCGCCATCTAGTGACAAGTTTTAACACTAAATTTTATTATGATCGCATCGTGTTCAGCGTGAAATTCTGATCAAGATTATGTTTGTTTCATATGGTTCTCAGCAGTAGAAGTGCCTTTTTCTAAGTGTTGAAATCAGCGCCATCTAGTGACAAGTTTTAACACTAAATTTTATTATGATCGCATCGTGTTCAGCGTGAAATTCTGATCAAGAATATGATTGTTTCAAATGGTTCTCAGCAGTAGAAGTGCCTTTTTCTAAGTGTTGAAATCAGCGCCATCTAGTGACAAGTTTTGACCCTAAATTTTATTATGATCGCATCGTGTTCAGCGTGAAATTCTGATCAAGAATATGTTTGTTTAAAATGGTTCTGAGCAGTAGAAGTGCCTTTTTCTAAGTGTTGAAATCAGCGCCATCTAGTGACAAGTTTGACACTAAATTTTATTATGATCGCATCGTGTTCAGCGTGAAATTCTGATCAAGAATATGAATGTTTCAAATGGTTCTCAGCAGTAGAAGTGCCTTTTTCTAAGTGTTGAAATCAGCGCCATCTAGTGACAAGTTTTAACACTAAATTTTATTATGATCGCATCGTGTTCAGCGTGAAATTCTGATCAAGATTATGTTTGTTTCATATGGTTCTAAGCAGTAGAAGTGCCTTTTTCTAAGTGTTGAAATCAGCGCCATCTAGTGACAAGTTTTAACACTAAATTTTATTATGATCGCATCGTGTTCAGCGTGAAATTCTGATCAAGATTATGTTTGTTTCATATGGTTTTAAGCAGTAGAAGTGCCTTTTTCTAAGTGTTGAAATCAGCGCCATCTAGTGACAAGTTTTAACACTAAATTTTATTATGATCGCATCGTGTTCAGCGTGAAATTCTGATCAAGATTATGTTTGTTTCATATGGTTCTGAGCAGTAGAAGTGCCTTTTTCTAAGTATTGAAATCAGCGCCATCTAGTGACAAGTTTTAACACTAAATTTTATTATGATCGCATCGTGTTCAGCGTGAAATTTTGATCAAGAATATGTTTGTTTCATATGGTTCTAAGCAGTAGAAGTGCCTTTTTCTAAGTGTTGAAATCAGCGCCATCTAGTGACAAGTTTGACACTAAATTTTATTATGATCGCATCGTGTTCAGCGTGAAATTCTGATCAAGATTATGTTTGTTTCATATGGTTCTGAGCAGTAGAAGTGCCTTTTTCTAAGTGTTGAAATCAGCGCCATCTAGTGACAAGTTTTAACACTAAATTTTATTATGATCGCATCGTGTTCAGCGTGAAATTCTGATCAAGATTATGTTTGTTTCATATGGTTTTAAGCAGTAGAAGTGCCTTTTTCTAAGTGTTGAAATCAGCGCCATCTAGTGACAAGTTTTAACACTAAATTTTATTATGATCGCATCGTGTTCAGCGTGAAATTCTGATCAAGAATATGTTTGTTTAAAATGGTTCTGAGCAGTACAAGTGCCTTTTTCTAAGTGTTGAAATCAGCGCCATCTAGTGACAAGTTTTAACACTAAATTTTATTATGATCGCATCGTGTTCAGCGTGAAATTCTGATCAAGAATATGTTTGTTTAAAATGGTTCTAAGCAGTAGAAGTGCCTTTTTCTAAGTGTTGAAATCAGCGCCATCTAGTGACAAGTTTTAACACTAAATTTTATTATGATCGCATCGTGTTCAGCTTGAAATTCTGATCAAGATTATGTTTGTTTCATATGGTTCTGAGCAGTAGAAGTGCCTTTTTCTAAGTGTTGAAATCAGCGCCATCTAGTGACAAGTTTTAACACTAAATTTTATTATGATCGCATCGTGTTCAGCGTGAAATTCTGATCAAGATTATGTTTGTTTCATATGGTTCTGAGCAGTAGAAGTGCCTTTTTCTAAGTGTTGAAATCAGCGCCATCTAGTGACAAGTTTTAACACTAAATTTTATTATGATCGCATCGTGTTCAGCGTGAAATTCTGATCAAGAATATGTTTGTTTCATATGGTTCTGAGCAGTAGAAGTGCCTTTTTCTAAGTGTTGAAATCAGCGCCATCTAGTGACAAGTTTTAACACTAAATTTTATTATGATCGCATCGTGTTCAGCGTGAAATTCTGATCAAGATTATGTTTGTTTCATATGGTTCTGAGCAGTAGAAGTGCCTTTTTCTAAGTATTGAAATCAGCGCCATCTAGTGACAAGTTTTAACACTAAATTTTATTATGATCGCATCGTGTTCAGCGTGAAATTTTGATCAAGAATATGTTTGTTTCATATGGTTCTAAGCAGTAGAAGTGCCTTTTTCTAAGTGTTGAAATCAGCGCCATCTAGTGACAAGTTTGACACTAAATTTTATTATGATCGCATCGTGTTCAGCGTGAAATTCTGACCAAGAATATGTTTGTTTAAAATGGTTCTGAGCAGTAGAAGTGCCTTTTTCTAAGTGTTGAAATCAGCGCCATCTAGTGACAAGTTTGACACTAAATTTTATTATGATCGCATCGTGTTCAGCGTGAAATTCTGATCAAGAATATGAATGTTTCAAATGGTTCTCAGCAGTAGAAGTGCCTTTTTCTAAGTGTTGAAATCAGCGCCATCTAGTGACAAGTTTTAACACTAAATTTTATTATGATCGCATCGTGTTCAGCGTGAAATTCTGATCAAGATTATGTTTGTTTCATATGGTTCTAAGCAGTAGAAGTGCCTTTTTCTAAGTGTTGAAATCAGCGCCATCTAGTGACAAGTTTTAACACTAAATTTTATTATGATCGCATCGTGTTCAGCGTGAAATTCTGATCAAGATTATGTTTGTTTCATATGGTTTTAAGCAGTAGAAGTGCCTGTTTCTAAGTGTTGAAATCAGCGCCATCTAGTGACAAGTTTTAACACTAAATTTTATTATGATCGCATCGTGTTCAGCGTGAAATTCTGATCAAGAATATGTTTGTTTAAAATGGTTCTGAGCAGTAGAAGTGCCTTTTTCTAAGTGTTGAAATCAGCGCCATCTAGTGACAAGTTTTAACACTAAATTTTATTATGATCGCATCGTGTTCAGCGTGAAATTCTGATCAAGAATATGTTTGTTTAAAATGGTTCTGAGCAGTAGAAGTGCCTTTTTCTAAGTGTTGAAATCAGCGCCATCTAGTGACAAGTTTTAACACTAAATTTTATTATGATCGCATCGTGTTCAGCGTGAAATTCTGATCAAGAATATGTTTGTTTAAAATGGTTCTGAGCAGTAGAAGTGCCTTTTTCTAAGTATTGAAATCAGCGCCATCTAGTGACAAGTTTTAACACTAAATTTTATTATGATCGCATCGTGTTCAGCGTGAAATTCTGATCAAGAATATGTTTGTTTAAAATGGTTCTGAGCAGTAGAAGTGCCTTTTTCTAAGTGTTGAAATCAGCGCCATCTAGTGACAAGTTTTAACACTAAATTTTATTATGATCGCATCGTGTTCAGCGTGAAATTCTGATCAAGAATATGTTTGTTTAAAATGGTTCTGAGCAGTAGAAGTGCCTTTTTCTAAGTGTTGAAATCAGCGCCATCTAGTGACAAGTTTTAACACTAAATTTTATTATGATCGCATCGTGTTCAGCGTGAAATTCTGATCAAGAATATGTTTGTTTAAAATGGTTCTAAGCAGTAGAAGTGCCTTTTTCTAAGTGTTGAAATCAGCGCCATCTAGTGACAAGTTTTAACACTAAATTTTATTATGATCGCATCGTGTTCAGCTTGAAATTCTGATCAAGATTATGTTTGTTTCATATGGTTCTGAGCAGTAGAAGTGCCTTTTTCTAAGTGTTGAAATCAGCGCCATCTAGTGACAAGTTTTAACACTAAATTTTATTATGATCGCATCGTGTTCAGCGTGAAATTCTGATCAAGATTATGTTTGTTTCATATGGTTCTGAGCAGTAGAAGTGCCTTTTTCTAAGTGTTGAAATCAGCGCCATCTAGTGACAAGTTTTAACACTAAATTTTATTATGATCGCATCGTGTTCAGCGTGAAATTCTGATCAAGAATATGTTTGTTTCATATGGTTCTGAGCAGTAGAAGTGCCTTTTTCTAAGTGTTGAAATCAGCGCCATCTAGTGACAAGTTTTAACACTAAATTTTATTATGATCGCATCGTGTTCAGCGTGAAATTCTGATCAAGATTATGTTTGTTTCATATGGTTCTGAGCAGTAGAAGTGCCTTTTTCTAAGTATTGAAATCAGCGCCATCTAGTGACAAGTTTTAACACTAAATTTTATTATGATCGCATCGTGTTCAGCGTGAAATTTTGATCAAGAATATGTTTGTTTCATATGGTTCTAAGCAGTAGAAGTGCCTTTTTCTAAGTGTTGAAATCAGCGCCATCTAGTGACAAGTTTGACACTAAATTTTATTATGATCGCATCGTGTTCAGCGTGAAATTCTGACCAAGAATATGTTTGTTTAAAATGGTTCTGAGCAGTAGAAGTGCCTTTTTCTAAGTGTTGAAATCAGCGCCATCTAGTGACAAGTTTGACACTAAATTTTATTATGATCGCATCGTGTTCAGCGTGAAATTCTGATCAAGAATATGAATGTTTCAAATGGTTCTCAGCAGTAGAAGTGCCTTTTTCTAAGTGTTGAAATCAGCGCCATCTAGTGACAAGTTTTAACACTAAATTTTATTATGATCGCATCGTGTTCAGCGTGAAATTCTGATCAAGATTATGTTTGTTTCATATGGTTCTGAGCAGTAGAAGTGCCTTTTTCTAAGTGTTGAAATCAGCGCCATCTAGTGACAAGTTTTAACACTAAATTTTATTATGATCGCATCGTGTTCAGCGTGAAATTCTGATCAAGAATATGTTTGTTTCATATGGTTCTGAGCAGTAGAAGTGCCTTTTTCTAAGTGTTGAAATCAGCGCCATCTAGTGACAAGTTTTAACACTAAATTTTATTATGATCGCATCGTGTTCAGCGTGAAATTCTGATCAAGATTATGTTTGTTTCATATGGTTCTGAGCAGTAGAAGTGCCTTTTTCTAAGTATTGAAATCAGCGCCATCTAGTGACAAGTTTTAACACTAAATTTTATTATGATCGCATCGTGTTCAGCGTGAAATTTTGATCAAGAATATGTTTGTTTCATATGGTTCTAAGCAGTAGAAGTGCCTTTTTCTAAGTGTTGAAATCAGCGCCATCTAGTGACAAGTTTGACACTAAATTTTATTATGATCGCATCGTGTTCAGCGTGAAATTCTGACCAAGAATATGTTTGTTTAAAATGGTTCTGAGCAGTAGAAGTGCCTTTTTCTAAGTGTTGAAATCAGCGCCATCTAGTGACAAGTTTGACACTAAATTTTATTATGATCGCATCGTGTTCAGCGTGAAATTCTGATCAAGAATATGAATGTTTCAAATGGTTCTCAGCAGTAGAAGTGCCTTTTTCTAAGTGTTGAAATCAGCGCCATCTAGTGACAAGTTTTAACACTAAATTTTATTATGATCGCATCGTGTTCAGCGTGAAATTCTGATCAAGATTATGTTTGTTTCATATGGTTCTAAGCAGTAGAAGTGCCTTTTTCTAAGTGTTGAAATCAGCGCCATCTAGTGACAAGTTTTAACACTAAATTTTATTATGATCGCATCGTGTTCAGCGTGAAATTCTGATCAAGATTATGTTTGTTTCATATGGTTTTAAGCAGTAGAAGTGCCTGTTTCTAAGTGTTGAAATCAGCGCCATCTAGTGACAAGTTTTAACACTAAATTTTATTATGATCGCATCGTGTTCAGCGTGAAATTCTGATCAAGAATATGTTTGTTTAAAATGGTTCTGAGCAGTAGAAGTGCCTTTTTCTAAGTGTTGAAATCAGCGCCATCTAGTGACAAGTTTTAACACTAAATTTTATTATGATCGCATCGTGTTCAGCGTGAAATTCTGATCAAGAATATGTTTGTTTAAAATGGTTCTGAGCAGTAGAAGTGCCTTTTTCTAAGTGTTGAAATCAGCGCCATCTAGTGACAAGTTTTAACACTAAATTTTATTATGATCGCATCGTGTTCAGCGTGAAATTCTGATCAAGAATATGTTTGTTTAAAATGGTTCTGAGCAGTAGAAGTGCCTTTTTCTAAGTATTGAAATCAGCGCCATCTAGTGACAAGTTTTAACACTAAATTTTATTATGATCGCATCGTGTTCAGCGTGAAATTCTGATCAAGAATATGTTTGTTTAAAATGGTTCTGAGCAGTAGAAGTGCCTTTTTCTAAGTGTTGAAATCAGCGCCATCTAGTGACAAGTTTTAACACTAAATTTTATTATGATCGCATCGTGTTCAGCGTGAAATTCTGATCAAGAATATGTTTGTTTAAAATGGTTCTGAGCAGTAGAAGTGCCTTTTTCTAAGTGTTGAAATCAGCGCCATCTAGTGACAAGTTTTAACACTAAATTTTATTATGATCGCATCGTGTTCAGCGTGAAATTCTGATCAAGAATATGTTTGTTTAAAATGGTTCTAAGCAGTAGAAGTGCCTTTTTCTAAGTGTTGAAATCAGCGCCATCTAGTGACAAGTTTTAACACTAAATTTTATTATGATCGCATCGTGTTCAGCTTGAAATTCTGATCAAGATTATGTTTGTTTCATATGGTTCTGAGCAGTAGAAGTGCCTTTTTCTAAGTGTTGAAATCAGCGCCATCTAGTGACAAGTTTTAACACTAAATTTTATTATGATCGCATCGTGTTCAGCGTGAAATTCTGATCAAGATTATGTTTGTTTCATATGGTTCTGAGCAGTAGAAGTGCCTTTTTCTAAGTGTTGAAATCAGCGCCATCTAGTGACAAGTTTTAACACTAAATTTTATTATGATCGCATCGTGTTCAGCGTGAAATTCTGATCAAGAATATGTTTGTTTCATATGGTTCTGAGCAGTAGAAGTGCCTTTTTCTAAGTGTTGAAATCAGCGCCATCTAGTGACAAGTTTTAACACTAAATTTTATTATGATCGCATCGTGTTCAGCGTGAAATTCTGATCAAGATTATGTTTGTTTCATATGGTTCTGAGCAGTAGAAGTGCCTTTTTCTAAGTATTGAAATCAGCGCCATCTAGTGACAAGTTTTAACACTAAATTTTATTATGATCGCATCGTGTTCAGCGTGAAATTTTGATCAAGAATATGTTTGTTTCATATGGTTCTAAGCAGTAGAAGTGCCTTTTTCTAAGTGTTGAAATCAGCGCCATCTAGTGACAAGTTTGACACTAAATTTTATTATGATCGCATCGTGTTCAGCGTGAAATTCTGACCAAGAATATGTTTGTTTAAAATGGTTCTGAGCAGTAGAAGTGCCTTTTTCTAAGTGTTGAAATCAGCGCCATCTAGTGACAAGTTTGACACTAAATTTTATTATGATCGCATCGTGTTCAGCGTGAAATTCTGATCAAGAATATGAATGTTTCAAATGGTTCTCAGCAGTAGAAGTGCCTTTTTCTAAGTGTTGAAATCAGCGCCATCTAGTGACAAGTTTTAACACTAAATTTTATTATGATCGCATCGTGTTCAGCGTGAAATTCTGATCAAGATTATGTTTGTTTCATATGGTTCTAAGCAGTAGAAGTGCCTTTTTCTAAGTGTTGAAATCAGCGCCATCTAGTGACAAGTTTTAACACTAAATTTTATTATGATCGCATCGTGTTCAGCGTGAAATTCTGATCAAGAATATGTTTGTTTAAAATGGTTCTGAGCAGTAGAAGTGCCTTTTTCTAAGTGTTGAAATCAGCGCCATCTAGTGACAAGTTTTAACACTAAATTTTATTATGATCGCATCGTGTTCAGCGTGAAATTCTGATCAAGAATATGTTTGTTTAAAATGGTTCTGAGCAGTAGAAGTGCCTTTTTCTAAGTGTTGAAATCAGCGCCATCTAGTGACAAGTTTTAACACTAAATTTTATTATGATCGCATCGTGTTCAGCGTGAAATTCTGATCAAGAATATGTTTGTTTAAAATGGTTCTGAGCAGTAGAAGTGCCTTTTTCTAAGTATTGAAATCAGCGCCATCTAGTGACAAGTTTTAACACTAAATTTTATTATGATCGCATCGTGTTCAGCGTGAAATTCTGATCAAGAATATGTTTGTTTAAAATGGTTCTGAGCAGTAGAAGTGCCTTTTTCTAAGTGTTGAAATCAGCGCCATCTAGTGACAAGTTTTAACACTAAATTTTATTATGATCGCATCGTGTTCAGCGTGAAATTCTGATCAAGAATATGTTTGTTTAAAATGGTTCTGAGCAGTAGAAGTGCCTTTTTCTAAGTGTTGAAATCAGCGCCATCTAGTGACAAGTTTTAACACTAAATTTTATTATGATCGCATCGTGTTCAGCGTGAAATTCTGATCAAGAATATGTTTGTTTCATATGGTTCTGAGCAGTAGAAGTGCCTTTTTCTAAGTGTTGAAATCAGCGCCATCTAGTGACAAGTTTTAACACTAAATTTTATTATGATCGCATCGTGTTCAGCGTGAAATTCTGATCAAAATTATGTTTGTTTCATATGGTTCTGAGCAGTAGAAGTGCCTTTTTCTAAGTATTGAAATCAGCGCCATCTAGTGACAAGTTTTAACACTAAATTTTATTATGATCGCATCGTGTTCAGCGTGAAATTCTGATCAAGATTATGTTTGTTTCATATGGTTCTGAGCAGTAGAAGTGCCTTTTTCTAAGTGTTGAAATCAGCGCCATCTAGTGACAAGTTTTAACACTAAATTTTATTATGATCGCATCGTGTTCAGCGTGAAATTCTGATCAAAATTATGTTTGTTTCATATGGTTCTGAGCAGTAGAAGTGCCTTTTTCTAAGTATTGAAATCAGCGCCATCTAGTGACAAGTTTTAACACTAAATTTTATTATGATCGCATCGTGTTCAGCGTGAAATTCTGATCAAGAATATGTTTTTTTAAAATGGTTCTGAGCAGTAGAAGTGCCTTTTTCTAAGTGTTGAAATCAGCGCCATCTAGTGACAAGTTTTAACACTAAATTTTATTATGATCGCATCGTGTTCAGCGTGAAATTCTGATCAAGAATATGTTTGTTTAAAATGGTTCTAAGCAGTAGAAGTGCCTTTTTCTAAGTGTTGAAATCAGCGCCATCTAGTGACAAGTTTTAACACTAAATTTTATTATGATCGCATCGTGTTCAGCGTGAAATTTTGATCAAGAATATGTTTGTTTCAAATGGTTCTAAGCAGTAGAAGTGCCTTTTTCTAAGTGTTGAAATCAGCGCCATCTAGTGACAAGTTTGACACTAAATTTTATTATGATCGCATCGTGTTCAGCGTGAAATTCTGATCAAGATTATGTTTGTTTCATATGGTTCTGAGCAGTAGAAGTGCCTTTTTCTAAGTGTTGAAATCAGCGCCATCTAGTGACAAGTTTTAACACTAAATTTTATTATGATCGCATCGTGTTCAGCGTGAAATTCTGATCAAGATTATGTTTGTTTCATATGGTTCTGAGCAGTAGAAGTGCCTTTTTCTAAGTGTTGAAATCAGCGCCATCTAGTGACAAGTTTTAACACTAAATTTTATTATGATCGCATCGTGTTCAGCGTGAAATTCTGATCAAAATTATGTTTGTTTCATATGGTTCTGAGCAGTAGAAGTGCCTTTTTCTAAGTATTGAAATCAGCGCCATCTAGTGACAAGTTTTAACACTAAATTTTATTATGATCGCATCGTGTTCAGCGTGAAATTCTGATCAAGAATATGTTTGTTTAAAATGGTTCTGAGCAGTAGAAGTGCCTTTTTCTAAGTGTTGAAATCAGCGCCATCTAGTGACAAGTTTTAACACTAAATTTTATTATGATCGCATCGTGTTCAGCGTGAAATTCTGATCAAGATTATGTTTGTTTCATATGGTTCTCAGCAGTAGAAGTGCCTTTTTCTAAGTGTTGAAATCAGCGCCATCTAGTGACAAGTTTTAACACTAAATTTTATTATGATCGCATCGTGTTCAGCGTGAAATTCTGATCAAGAATATGATTGTTTCAAATGGTTCTCAGCAGTAGAAGTGCCTTTTTCTAAGTGTTGAAATCAGCGCCATCTAGTGACAAGTTTTGACCCTAAATTTTATTATGATCGCATCGTGTTCAGCGTGAAATTCTGATCAAGAATATGTTTGTTTAAAATGGTTCTGAGCAGTAGAAGTGCCTTTTTCTAAGTGTTGAAATCAGCGCCATCTAGTGACAAGTTTGACACTAAATTTTATTATGATCGCATCGTGTTCAGCGTGAAATTCTGATCAAGAATATGAATGTTTCAAATGGTTCTCAGCAGTAGAAGTGCCTTTTTCTAAGTGTTGAAATCAGCGCCATCTAGTGACAAGTTTTAACACTAAATTTTATTATGATCGCATCGTGTTCAGCGTGAAATTCTGATCAAGATTATGTTTGTTTCATATGGTTCTAAGCAGTAGAAGTGCCTTTTTCTAAGTGTTGAAATCAGCGCCATCTAGTGACAAGTTTTAACACTAAATTTTATTATGATCGCATCGTGTTCAGCGTGAAATTTTGATCAAGAATATGTTTGTTTCATATGGTTCTAAGCAGTAGAAGTGCCTTTTTCTAAGTGTTGAAATCAGCGCCATCTAGTGACAAGTTTGACACTAAATTTTATTATGATCGCATCGTGTTCAGCGTGAAATTCTGATCAAGATTATGTTTGTTTCATATGGTTCTGAGCAGTAGAAGTGCCTTTTTCTAAGTGTTGAAATCAGCGCCATCTAGTGACAAGTTTTAACACTAAATTTTATTATGATCGCATCGTGTTCAGCGTGAAATTCTGATCAAGATTATGTTTGTTTCATATGGTTCTGAGCAGTAGAAGTGCCTTTTTCTAAGTGTTGAAATCAGCGCCATCTAGTGACAAGTTTTAACACTAAATTTTATTATGATCGCATCGTGTTCAGCGTGAAATTCTGATCAAAATTATGTTTGTTTCATATGGTTCTGAGCAGTAGAAGTGCCTTTTTCTAAGTATTGAAATCAGCGCCATCTAGTGACAAGTTTTAACACTAAATTTTATTATGATCGCATCGTGTTCAGCGTGAAATTCTGATCAAGATTATGTTTGTTTCATATGGTTCTGAGCAGTAGAAGTGCCTTTTTCTAAGTATTGAAATCAGCGCCATCTAGTGACAAGTTTTAACACTAAATTTTATTATGATCGCATCGTGTTCAGCGTGAAATTTTGATCAAGAATATGTTTGTTTCATATGGTTCTAAGCAGTAGAAGTGCCTTTTTCTAAGTGTTGAAATCAGCGCCATCTAGTGACAAGTTTGACACTAAATTTTATTATGATCGCATCGTGTTCAGCGTGAAATTCTGATCAAGATTATGTTTGTTTCATATGGTTCTGAGCAGTAGAAGTGCCTTTTTCTAAGTGTTGAAATCAGCGCCATCTAGTGACAAGTTTTAACACTAAATTTTATTATGATCGCATCGTGTTCAGCGTGAAATTCTGATCAAGATTATGTTTGTTTCATATGGTTCTGAGCAGTAGAAGTGCCTTTTTCTAAGTGTTGAAATCAGCGCCATCTAGTGACAAGTTTTAACACTAAATTTTATTATGATCGCATCGTGTTCAGCGTGAAATTCTGATCAAAATTATGTTTGTTTCATATGGTTCTGAGCAGTAGAAGTGCCTTTTTCTAAGTATTGAAATCAGCGCCATCTAGTGACAAGTTTTAACACTAAATTTTATTATGATCGCATCGTGTTCAGCGTGAAATTCTGATCAAGAATATGTTTGTTTAAAATGGTTCTGAGCAGTAGAAGTGCCTTTTTCTAAGTGTTGAAATCAGCGCCATCTAGTGACAAGTTTTAACACTAAATTTTATTATGATCGCATCGTGTTCAGCGTGAAATTCTGATCAAGAATATGTTTGTTTAAAATGGTTCTAAGCAGTAGAAGTGCCTTTTTCTAAGTGTTGAAATCAGCGCCATCTAGTGACAAGTTTGACACTAAATTTTATTATGATCGCATCGTGTTCAGCGTGAAATTCTGATCAAGATTATGTTTGTTTCATATGGTTCTGAGCAGTAGAAGTGCCTTTTTCTAAGTGTTGAAATCAGCGCCATCTAGTGACAAGTTTTAACACTAAATTTTATTATGATCGCATCGTGTTCAGCGTGAAATTCTGATCAAGAATATGTTTGTTTAAAATGGTTCTAAGCAGTAGAAGTGCCTTTTTCTAAGTGTTGAAATCAGCGCCATCTAGTGACAAGTTTGACACTAAATTTTATTATGATCGCATCGTGTTCAGCGTGAAATTCTGATCAAGATTATGTTTGTTTCATATGGTTCTGAGCAGTAGAAGTGCCTTTTTCTAAGTGTTGAAATCAGCGCCATCTAGTGACAAGTTTGACACTAAATTTTATTATGATCGCATCGTGTTCAGCGTGAAATTCTGATCAAGATTATGTTTGTTTCATATGGTTCTGAGCAGTAGAAGTGCCTTTTTCTAAGTGTTGAAATCAGCGCCATCTAGTGACAAGTTTTAACACTAAATTTTATTATGATCGCATCGTGTTCAGCGTGAAATTCTGATCAAAATTATGTTTGTTTCATATGGTTCTGAGCAGTAGAAGTGCCTTTTTCTAAGTATTGAAATCAGCGCCATCTAGTGACAAGTTTTAACACTAAATTTTATTATGATCGCATCGTGTTCAGCGTGAAATTCTGATCAAGAATATGTTTGTTTAAAATGGTTCTGAGCAGTAGAAGTGCCTTTTTCTAAGTGTTGAAATCAGCGCCATCTAGTGACAAGTTTTAACACTAAATTTTATTATGATCGCATCGTGTTCAGCGTGAAATTCTGATCAAGAATATGTTTGTTTAAAATGGTTCTAAGCAGTAGAAGTGCCTTTTTCTAAGTGTTGAAATCAGCGCCATCTAGTGACAAGTTTTAACACTAAATGTTATTATGATCGCATCGTGTTCAGCTTGAAATTCTGATCAAGATTATGTTTGTTTCATATGGTTCTGAGCAGTAGAAGTGCCTTTTTCTAAGTGTTGAAATCAGCGCCATCTAGTGACAAGTTTTAACACTAAATTTTATTATGATCGCATCGTGTTCAGCGTGAAATTCTGATCAAGATTATGTTTGTTTCATATGGTTCTGAGCAGTAGAAGTGCCTTTTTCTAAGTGTTGAAATCAGCGCCATCTAGTGACAAGTTTTAACACTAAATTTTATTATGATCGCATCGTGTTCAGCGTGAAATTCTGATCAAGATTATGTTTGTTTCATATGGTTCTCAGCAGTAGAAGTGCCTTTTTCTAAGTGTTGAAATCAGCGCCATCTAGTGACAAGTTTTAACACTAAATTTTATTATGATCGCATCGTGTTCAGCGTGAAATTCTGATCAAGAATATGATTGTTTCAAATGGTTCTCAGCAGTAGAAGTGCCTTTTTCTAAGTGTTGAAATCAGCGCCATCTAGTGACAAGTTTTAACACTAAATTTTATTATGATCGCATCGTGTTCAGCGTGAAATTCTGATCAAGATTATGTTTGTTTCATATGGTTCTGAGCAGTAGAAGTGCCTTTTTCTAAGTGTTGAAATCAGCGCCATCTAGTGACAAGTTTTAACACTAAATTTTATTATGATCGCATCGTGTTCAGCGTGAAATTCTGATCAAGAATATGATTGTTTCAAATGGTTCTCAGCAGTAGAAGTGCCTTTTTCTAAGTGTTGAAATCAGCGCCATCTAGTGACAAGTTTTAACACTAAATTTTATTATGATCGCATCGTGTTCAGCGTGAAATTTTGATCAAGAATATGTTTGTTTCATATGGTTCTAAGCAGTAGAAGTGCCTTTTTCTAAGTGTTGAAATCAGCGCCATCTAGTGACAAGTTTGACACTAAATTTTATTATGATCGCATCGTGTTCAGCGTGAAATTCTGATCAAGATTATGTTTGTTTCATATGGTTCTGAGCAGTAGAAGTGCCTTTTTCTAAGTGTTGAAATCAGCGCCATCTAGTGACAAGTTTTAACACTAAATTTTATTATGATCGCATCGTGTTCAGCGTGAAATTCTGATCAAGATTATGTTTGTTTCATATGGTTCTGAGCAGTAGAAGTGCCTTTTTCTAAGTGTTGAAATCAGCGCCATCTAGTGACAAGTTTTAACACTAAATGTTATTATGATCGCATCGTGTTCAGCTTGAAATTCTGATCAAGATTATGTTTGTTTCATATGGTTCTGAGCAGTAGAAGTGCCTTTTTCTAAGTGTTGAAATCAGCGCCATCTAGTGACAAGTTTTAACACTAAATTTTATTATGATCGCATCGTGTTCAGCGTGAAATTCTGATCAAGATTATGTTTGTTTCATATGGTTCTGAGCAGTAGAAGTGCCTTTTTCTAAGTGTTGAAATCAGCGCCATCTAGTGACAAGTTTTAACACTAAATTTTATTATGATCGCATCGTGTTCAGCGTGAAATTCTGATCAAGATTATGTTTGTTTCATATGGTTCTCAGCAGTAGAAGTGCCTTTTTCTAAGTGTTGAAATCAGCGCCATCTAGTGACAAGTTTTAACACTAAATTTTATTATGATCGCATCGTGTTCAGCGTGAAATTCTGATCAAGAATATGATTGTTTCAAATGGTTCTCAGCAGTAGAAGTGCCTTTTTCTAAGTGTTGAAATCAGCGCCATCTAGTGACAAGTTTTAACACTAAATTTTATTATGATCGCATCGTGTTCAGCGTGAAATTCTGATCAAGATTATGTTTGTTTCATATGGTTCTGAGCAGTAGAAGTGCCTTTTTCTAAGTGTTGAAATCAGCGCCATCTAGTGACAAGTTTTAACACTAAATTTTATTATGATCGCATCGTGTTCAGCGTGAAATTCTGATCAAGAATATGATTGTTTCAAATGGTTCTCAGCAGTAGAAGTGCCTTTTTCTAAGTGTTGAAATCAGCGCCATCTAGTGACAAGTTTTAACACTAAATTTTATTATGATCGCATCGTGTTCAGCGTGAAATTTTGATCAAGAATATGTTTGTTTCATATGGTTCTAAGCAGTAGAAGTGCCTTTTTCTAAGTGTTGAAATCAGCGCCATCTAGTGACAAGTTTGACACTAAATTTTATTATGATCGCATCGTGTTCAGCGTGAAATTCTGATCAAGATTATGTTTGTTTCATATGGTTCTGAGCAGTAGAAGTGCCTTTTTCTAAGTGTTGAAATCAGCGCCATCTAGTGACAAGTTTTAACACTAAATTTTATTATGATCGCATCGTGTTCAGCGTGAAATTCTGATCAAGATTATGTTTGTTTCATATGGTTCTGAGCAGTAGAAGTGCCTTTTTCTAAGTGTTGAAATCAGCGCCATCTAGTGACAAGTTTTAACACTAAATTTTATTATGATCGCATCGTGTTCAGCGTGAAATTCTGATCAAGAATATGTTTGTTTAAAATGGTTCTGAGCAGTAGAAGTGCCTTTTTCTAAGTGTTGAAATCAGCGCCATCTAGTGACAAGTTTGACACTAAATTTTATTATGATCGCATCGTGTTCAGCGTGAAATTCTGATCAAGAATATGAATGTTTCAAATGGTTCTCAGCAGTAGAAGTGCCTTTTTCTAAGTGTTGAAATCAGCGCCATCTAGTGACAAGTTTTAACACTAAATTTTATTATGATCGCATCGTGTTCAGCGTGAAATTCTGATCAAGATTATGTTTGTTTCATATGGTTTTAAGCAGTAGAAGTGCCTTTTTCTAAGTGTTGAAATCAGCGCCATCTAGTGACAAGTTTTAACACTAAATTTTATTATGATCGCATCGTGTTCAGCGTGAAATTTTGATCAAGAATATGTTTGTTTCATATGGTTCTAAGCAGTAGAAGTGCCTTTTTCTAAGTGTTGAAATCAGCGCCATCTAGTGACAAGTTTGACACTAAATTTTATTATGATCGCATCGTGTTCAGCGTGAAATTCTGATCAAGATTATGTTTGTTTCATATGGTTCTGAGCAGTAGAAGTGCCTTTTTCTAAGTGTTGAAATCAGCGCCATCTAGTGACAAGTTTTAACACTAAATTTTATTATGATCGCATCGTGTTCAGCGTGAAATTCTGATCAAGATTATGTTTGTTTCATATGGTTCTGAGCAGTAGAAGTGCCTTTTTCTAAATATTGAAATCAGCGCCATCTAGTGACAAGTTTTGGAACTTAATTTTATTATGATCGCATCGTGTTCAGCGTGAAATTCTCATCAAGAATATGATTGTTTCAAATGGTTCTCAGCAGTAGAAGTGCCTTTTTCTAAGTGTTGAAATCAGCGCCATCTAGTGACAAGTTTTAACACTAAATTTTATTATGATCGCATCGTGTTCAGCGTGAAATTCTGATCAAAAATATGTTTGTTTTTCTTCAACCTTCTTCAACCAAATGGTTCTGAGTAGTAGAAGTGCCTTTTTCTAAGTGTTGAAATCAGCGCCATCAAGTGACAAGTTTTAACACTAAATTTTATTATGATCGCATCGTGTTCAGCGTGAAATTCTGATCAAGAATATGATTGTTTCAAATGGTTCTCAGCAGTAGAAGTGCCTTTTTCTAAGTGTTGAAATCAGCGCCATCTAGTGAAAAGTTTTAACACTAAATTTTATTATGATCGCATCGTGTTCAGCGTGAAATTCTGATCAAGATTATGTTTGTTTCATATGGTTCTAAGCAGTAGAAGTGCCTTTTTCTAAGTGTTGAAATCAGCGCCATCTAGTGACAAGTTTGACACTAACTTTTATTATGATCGCATCGTGTTCAGCGTGAAATTCTGATCAAGAATATGATTGTTTCAAATGGTTCTCAGCAGTAGAAGTGCCTTTTTCTAAGTGTTGAAATCAGCGCCATCAAGTGACAAGTTTTAACACTAAATTTTATTATGATCGCATCGTGTTCAGCGTGAAATTCTGATCAAGAATATGTTTGTTTAAAATGGTTCTGAGCAGTATAAGTGCCTTTTTCTAAGTGTTGAAATCAGCGCCATCTAGTGACAAGTTTTAACACTAAATTTTATTATGATCGCATCGTGTTCAGCGTGAAATTCTGATCAAGAATATGTTTGTTTAAATTGGTTCTGAGCAGTAAAAGTGCCTTTTTCTAAGTGTTGAAATCAGCGCCATCTAGTGACAAGTTTGACACTAACTTTTATTATGATCGCATCGTGTTCAGCGTGAAATTCTGATCAATAATATGATTGTTTCAAATGGTTCTCAGCAGTAGAAGTGCCTTTTTCTAAGTGTAGAAATCAGCGCCATCTAGTGACAAGTTTTAACACTAAATTTTATTATGATCGCATCGTGTTCAGCGTGAAATTCTGATCAAGAATATGTTTGTTTAAAATGGTTCTGAGCAGTAGAAGTGCCTTTTTCTAAGTGTTGAAATCAGCGCCATCTAGTGACAAGTTTTAACACTAAATTTTATTATGATCGCATCGTGTTCAGCGTGAAATTCTGATCAAGAATATGATTGTTTCAAATGGTTCTCAGCAGTAGAAGTGCCTTTTTCTAAGTGTTGAATCAGCGCCATCTAGTGACAAGTTTTGACACTAAATTTTATTATGATCGCATCGTGTTCAGCGTGAAATTCTGATCAAGAATATGTTTGTTTCATATGGTTCTAAGCAGTAGAAGTGCCTTTTTCTAAGTGTTGAAATCAGCGCCATCTAGTGACAAGTTTGACACTAAATTTTATTATGATCGCATCGTGTTCAGCGTGAAATTCTGATCAAGAATATGATTGTTTCAAATGGTTCTCAGCAGTAGAAGTGCCTTTTTCTAAGTGTTGAAATCAGCGCCATCAAGTGACAAGTTTTAACACTAAATTTTATTATGATCGCATCGTGTTCAGCGTGAAATTCTGATCAAGAATATGTTTGTTTCAAATGGTTCTGAGCAGTAGAAGTGCCTTTTTCTTAGTGTTGAAATCAGCGCCACCTAGTGACAAGTTTTGGAACTAAATTTTATTATGATCGCATCGTGTTCAGCGTGAAATTCTGATCAAAAATATGTTTGTTTTTCTTCAACCTTCTTCAACCAAATGGTTCTGAGAAGTAGAAGTGCCTTTTTCTAAGTGTTGAAATCAGCGCCATCAAGTGACAAGTTTTAACACTAAATTTTATTATGATCGCATCGTGTTCAGCGTGAAATTCTGATCAAGAATATGATTGTTTCAAATGGTTCTCAGCAGTAGAAGTGCCTTTTTCTTAGTGTTGAAATCAGCGCCACCTAGTGACAAGTTTTGGAACTAAATTTTATTATGATCGCATCGTGTTCAGCGTGAAATTCTGATCAAAAATATGTTTGTTTTTCTTCAACCTTCTTCAACCAAATGGTTCTGAGTAGTAGAAGTGCCTTTTTCTAAGTGTTGAAATCAGCGCCATCTAGTGACAAGTTTTAACACTAAATTTTATTATGATCGCATCGTGTTCAGCGTAAAATTCTGATCAAGAATATGTTTGTTTTAAATGGTTCTGAGCAGTAGAAGTGCCTTTTTCTAAGTGTTAAAATCAGCGCCATCTAGTGGCAAGTTTTGGAACTAAATTTTATTTTGATCGCATCGTGCTCAGCGTGAAATTCTTATCAAGAGTATGTTTGTTTAAAATGGTTCTGAGCAGTAGAAGTGCCTTTTTCTAAGTGTTGAAATCAGCGCCATCTAGTGACAAGTTTGACACTAACTTTTATTATGATCGCATCGTGTTCAGCGTGAAATTCTGATCAAGAATATAATTGTTTCAAATGGTTCTCAGCAGTAGAAGTGCCTTTTTCTAAGTGTTGAAATCAGCGCCATCAAGTGACAAGTTTTAACACTAAATTTTATTATGATCGCATCGTGCTCAGCGTGAAATTCTGATCAAGAATATGTTTGTTTCAAATGGTTCTGAGCAGTAGAAGTGCCTTTTTCTAAATATTGAAATCAGCGCCATCTAGTGACAAGTTTTGGAACTAAATTTTAGTATGATCGCATCGTGCTCAGCGTGAAATTCTGATCAAGGATATGTTTGTTTCAAATGCTTCTGAGCAGTAGAAGTGCCTTTTTCTAAATATTGAAATCAGCGCCATCTAGTGACAAGTTTTGGAACTAAATTTTATTATGATCGCATCGTGCTCAGCGTGAAATTTTGATCAAGAATAAGTTTGTTTCAAATGGTTCTGAGCAGTAGAAGTGCCTTTTTCTAAATATTGAAATCAGCGCCATCTAGTGACAAGTTTTGGAACTTAATTTTATTATGATCGCATCGTGTTCAGCGTGAAATTCTCATCAAGAATATGATTGTTTCAAATGGTTCTCAGCAGTAGAAGTGCCTTTTTCTAAGTGTTGAAATCAGCGCCATCTAGTGACAAGTTTTAACACTAAATTTTATTATGATCGCATCGTGTTCAGCGTGAAATTCTGATCAAAAATATATTTGTTTTTCTTCAACCTTCTTCAACCAAATGGTTCTGAGTAGTAGAAGTGCCTTTTTCTAAGTGTTGAAATCAGCGCCATCTAGTGACAAGTTTTGACCCTAAATTTTATTATGATCGCATCGTGTTCAGCGTGAAATTCTGATCAAGAATATGTTTGTTTAAAATGGTTCTGAGCAGTAGAAGTGCCTTTTTCTAAGTGTTGAAATCAGCGCCATCTAGTGACAAGTTTGACACTAAATTTTATTATGATCGCATCGTGTTCAGCGTGAAATTCTGATCAAGAATATGAATGTTTCAAATGGTTCTCAGCAGTAGAAGTGCCTTTTTCTAAGTGTTGAAATCAGCGCCATCTAGTGACAAGTTTTAACACTAAATTTTATTATGATCGCATCGTGTTCAGCGTGAAATTCTGATCAAGATTATGTTTGTTTCATATGGTTCTAAGCAGTAGAAGTGCCTTTTTCTAAGTGTTGAAATCAGCGCCATCTAGTGACAAGTTTTAACACTAAATTTTATTATGATCGCATCGTGTTCAGCGTGAAATTCTGATCAAGATTATGTTTGTTTCATATGGTTTTAAGCAGTAGAAGTGCCTTTTTCTAAGTGTTGAAATCAGCGCCATCTAGTGACAAGTTTTAACACTAAATTTTATTATGATCGCATCGTGTTCAGCGTGAAATTCTGATCAAGATTATGTTTGTTTCATATGGTTCTGAGCAGTAGAAGTGCCTTTTTCTAAGTATTGAAATCAGCGCCATCTAGTGACAAGTTTTAACACTAAATTTTATTATGATCGCATCGTGTTCAGCGTGAAATTTTGATCAAGAATATGTTTGTTTCATATGGTTCTAAGCAGTAGAAGTGCCTTTTTCTAAGTGTTGAAATCAGCGCCATCTAGTGACAAGTTTGACACTAAATTTTATTATGATCGCATCGTGTTCAGCGTGAAATTCTGATCAAGATTATGTTTGTTTCATATGGTTCTGAGCAGTAGAAGTGCCTTTTTCTAAGTGTTGAAATCAGCGCCATCTAGTGACAAGTTTTAACACTAAATTTTATTATGATCGCATCGTGTTCAGCGTGAAATTCTGATCAAGATTATGTTTGTTTCATATGGTTCTGAGCAGTAGAAGTGCCTTTTTCTAAGTGTTGAAATCAGCGCCATCTAGTGACAAGTTTTAACACTAAATTTTATTATGATCGCATCGTGTTCAGCGTGAAATTCTGATCAAAATTATGTTTGTTTCATATGGTTCTGAGCAGTAGAAGTGCCTTTTTCTAAGTATTGAAATCAGCGCCATCTAGTGACAAGTTTTAACACTAAATTTTATTATGATCGCATCGTGTTCAGCGTGAAATTCTGATCAAGAATATGTTTGTTTAAAATGGTTCTGAGCAGTAGAAGTGCCTTTTTCTAAGTGTTGAAATCAGCGCCATCTAGTGACAAGTTTTAACACTAAATTTTATTATGATCGCATCGTGTTCAGCGTGAAATTCTGATCAAGAATATGTTTGTTTAAAATGGTTCTAAGCAGTAGAAGTGCCTTTTTCTAAGTGTTGAAATCAGCGCCATCTAGTGACAAGTTTGACACTAAATTTTATTATGATCGCATCGTGTTCAGCGTGAAATTCTGATCAAGATTATGTTTGTTTCATATGGTTCTGAGCAGTAGAAGTGCCTTTTTCTAAGTGTTGAAATCAGCGCCATCTAGTGACAAGTTTTAACACTAAATTTTATTATGATCGCATCGTGTTCAGCGTGAAATTCTGATCAAGAATATGTTTGTTTAAAATGGTTCTAAGCAGTAGAAGTGCCTTTTTCTAAGTGTTGAAATCAGCGCCATCTAGTGACAAGTTTGACACTAAATTTTATTATGATCGCATCGTGTTCAGCGTGAAATTCTGATCAAGATTATGTTTGTTTCATATGGTTCTGAGCAGTAGAAGTGCCTTTTTCTAAGTGTTGAAATCAGCGCCATCTAGTGACAAGTTTGACACTAAATTTTATTATGATCGCATCGTGTTCAGCGTGAAATTCTGATCAAGATTATGTTTGTTTCATATGGTTCTGAGCAGTAGAAGTGCCTTTTTCTAAGTGTTGAAATCAGCGCCATCTAGTGACAAGTTTTAACACTAAATTTTATTATGATCGCATCGTGTTCAGCGTGAAATTCTGATCAAAATTATGTTTGTTTCATATGGTTCTGAGCAGTAGAAGTGCCTTTTTCTAAGTATTGAAATCAGCGCCATCTAGTGACAAGTTTTAACACTAAATTTTATTATGATCGCATCGTGTTCAGCGTGAAATTCTGATCAAGAATATGTTTGTTTAAAATGGTTCTGAGCAGTAGAAGTGCCTTTTTCTAAGTGTTGAAATCAGCGCCATCTAGTGACAAGTTTTAACACTAAATTTTATTATGATCGCATCGTGTTCAGCGTGAAATTCTGATCAAGAATATGTTTGTTTAAAATGGTTCTAAGCAGTAGAAGTGCCTTTTTCTAAGTGTTGAAATCAGCGCCATCTAGTGACAAGTTTTAACACTAAATGTTATTATGATCGCATCGTGTTCAGCTTGAAATTCTGATCAAGATTATGTTTGTTTCATATGGTTCTGAGCAGTAGAAGTGCCTTTTTCTAAGTGTTGAAATCAGCGCCATCTAGTGACAAGTTTTAACACTAAATTTTATTATGATCGCATCGTGTTCAGCGTGAAATTCTGATCAAGATTATGTTTGTTTCATATGGTTCTGAGCAGTAGAAGTGCCTTTTTCTAAGTGTTGAAATCAGCGCCATCTAGTGACAAGTTTTAACACTAAATTTTATTATGATCGCATCGTGTTCAGCGTGAAATTCTGATCAAGATTATGTTTGTTTCATATGGTTCTCAGCAGTAGAAGTGCCTTTTTCTAAGTGTTGAAATCAGCGCCATCTAGTGACAAGTTTTAACACTAAATTTTATTATGATCGCATCGTGTTCAGCGTGAAATTCTGATCAAGAATATGATTGTTTCAAATGGTTCTCAGCAGTAGAAGTGCCTTTTTCTAAGTGTTGAAATCAGCGCCATCTAGTGACAAGTTTTAACACTAAATTTTATTATGATCGCATCGTGTTCAGCGTGAAATTCTGATCAAGATTATGTTTGTTTCATATGGTTCTGAGCAGTAGAAGTGCCTTTTTCTAAGTGTTGAAATCAGCGCCATCTAGTGACAAGTTTTAACACTAAATTTTATTATGATCGCATCGTGTTCAGCGTGAAATTCTGATCAAGAATATGATTGTTTCAAATGGTTCTCAGCAGTAGAAGTGCCTTTTTCTAAGTGTTGAAATCAGCGCCATCTAGTGACAAGTTTTAACACTAAATTTTATTATGATCGCATCGTGTTCAGCGTGAAATTTTGATCAAGAATATGTTTGTTTCATATGGTTCTAAGCAGTAGAAGTGCCTTTTTCTAAGTGTTGAAATCAGCGCCATCTAGTGACAAGTTTGACACTAAATTTTATTATGATCGCATCGTGTTCAGCGTGAAATTCTGATCAAGATTATGTTTGTTTCATATGGTTCTGAGCAGTAGAAGTGCCTTTTTCTAAGTGTTGAAATCAGCGCCATCTAGTGACAAGTTTTAACACTAAATTTTATTATGATCGCATCGTGTTCAGCGTGAAATTCTGATCAAGATTATGTTTGTTTCATATGGTTCTGAGCAGTAGAAGTGCCTTTTTCTAAGTGTTGAAATCAGCGCCATCTAGTGACAAGTTTTAACACTAAATGTTATTATGATCGCATCGTGTTCAGCTTGAAATTCTGATCAAGATTATGTTTGTTTCATATGGTTCTGAGCAGTAGAAGTGCCTTTTTCTAAGTGTTGAAATCAGCGCCATCTAGTGACAAGTTTTAACACTAAATTTTATTATGATCGCATCGTGTTCAGCGTGAAATTCTGATCAAGATTATGTTTGTTTCATATGGTTCTGAGCAGTAGAAGTGCCTTTTTCTAAGTGTTGAAATCAGCGCCATCTAGTGACAAGTTTTAACACTAAATTTTATTATGATCGCATCGTGTTCAGCGTGAAATTCTGATCAAGAATATGTTTGTTTAAAATGGTTCTGAGCAGTAGAAGTGCCTTTTTCTAAGTGTTGAAATCAGCGCCATCTAGTGACAAGTTTGACACTAAATTTTATTATGATCGCATCGTGTTCAGCGTGAAATTCTGATCAAGAATATGAATGTTTCAAATGGTTCTCAGCAGTAGAAGTGCCTTTTTCTAAGTGTTGAAATCAGCGCCATCTAGTGACAAGTTTTAACACTAAATTTTATTATGATCGCATCGTGTTCAGCGTGAAATTCTGATCAAGATTATGTTTGTTTCATATGGTTTTAAGCAGTAGAAGTGCCTTTTTCTAAGTGTTGAAATCAGCGCCATCTAGTGACAAGTTTTAACACTAAATTTTATTATGATCGCATCGTGTTCAGCGTGAAATTTTGATCAAGAATATGTTTGTTTCATATGGTTCTAAGCAGTAGAAGTGCCTTTTTCTAAGTGTTGAAATCAGCGCCATCTAGTGACAAGTTTGACACTAAATTTTATTATGATCGCATCGTGTTCAGCGTGAAATTCTGATCAAGATTATGTTTGTTTCATATGGTTCTGAGCAGTAGAAGTGCCTTTTTCTAAGTGTTGAAATCAGCGCCATCTAGTGACAAGTTTTAACACTAAATTTTATTATGATCGCATCGTGTTCAGCGTGAAATTCTGATCAAGATTATGTTTGTTTCATATGGTTCTGAGCAGTAGAAGTGCCTTTTTCTAAATATTGAAATCAGCGCCATCTAGTGACAAGTTTTGGAACTTAATTTTATTATGATCGCATCGTGTTCAGCGTGAAATTCTCATCAAGAATATGATTGTTTCAAATGGTTCTCAGCAGTAGAAGTGCCTTTTTCTAAGTGTTGAAATCAGCGCCATCTAGTGACAAGTTTTAACACTAAATTTTATTATGATCGCATCGTGTTCAGCGTGAAATTCTGATCAAAAATATGTTTGTTTTTCTTCAACCTTCTTCAACCAAATGGTTCTGAGTAGTAGAAGTGCCTTTTTCTAAGTGTTGAAATCAGCGCCATCAAGTGACAAGTTTTAACACTAAATTTTATTATTATCGCATCGTGTTCAGCGTGAAATTCTGATCAAGAATATGATTGTTTCAAATGGTTCTCAGCAGTAGAAGTGCCTTTTTCTAAGTGTTGAAATCAGCGCCATCTAGTGAAAAGTTTTAACACTAAATTTTATTATGATCGCATCGTGTTCAGCGTGAAATTCTGATCAAGATTATGTTTGTTTCATATGGTTCTAAGCAGTAGAAGTGCCTTTTTCTAAGTGTTGAAATCAGCGCCATCTAGTGACAAGTTTGACACTAACTTTTATTATGATCGCATCGTGTTCAGCGTGAAATTCTGATCAAGAATATGATTGTTTCAAATGGTTCTCAGCAGTAGAAGTGCCTTTTTCTAAGTGTTGAAATCAGCGCCATCAAGTGACAAGTTTTAACACTAAATTTTATTATGATCGCATCGTGTTCAGCGTGAAATTCTGATCAAGAATATGTTTGTTTAAAATGGTTCTGAGCAGTATAAGTGCCTTTTTCTAAGTGTTGAAATCAGCGCCATCTAGTGACAAGTTTTAACACTAAATTTTATTATGATCGCATCGTGTTCAGCGTGAAATTCTGATCAAGAATATGTTTGTTTAAATTGGTTCTGAGCAGTAAAAGTGCCTTTTTCTAAGTGTTGAAATCAGCGCCATCTAGTGACAAGTTTGACACTAACTTTTATTATGATCGCATCGTGTTCAGCGTGAAATTCTGATCAATAATATGATTGTTTCAAATGGTTCTCAGCAGTAGAAGTGCCTTTTTCTAAGTGTAGAAATCAGCGCCATCTAGTGACAAGTTTTAACACTAAATTTTATTATGATCGCATCGTGTTCAGCGTGAAATTCTGATCAAGAACATGTTTGTTTAAAATGGTTCTGAGCAGTAGAAGTGCCTTTTTCTAAGTGTTGAAATCAGCGCCATCTAGTGACAAGTTTTAACACTAAATTTTATTATGATCGCATCGTGTTCAGCGTGAAATTCTGATCAAGAATATGATTGTTTCAAATGGTTCTCAGCAGTAGAAGTGCCTTTTTCTAAGTGTTGAATCAGCGCCATCTAGTGACAAGTTTTGACACTAAATTTTATTATGATCGCATCGTGTTCAGCGTGAAATTCTGATCAAGAATATGTTTGTTTCATATGGTTCTAAGCAGTAGAAGTGCCTTTTTCTAAGTGTTGAAATCAGCGCCATCTAGTGACAAGTTTGACACTAAATTTTATTATGATCGCATCGTGTTCAGCGTGAAATTCTGATCAAGAATATGATTGTTTCAAATGGTTCTCAGCAGTAGAAGTGCCTTTTTCTAAGTGTTGAAATCAGCGCCATCAAGTGACAAGTTTTAACACTAAATTTTATTATGATCGCATCGTGTTCAGCGTGAAATTCTGATCAAGAATATGTTTGTTTCAAATGGTTCTGAGCAGTAGAAGTGCCTTTTTCTTAGTGTTGAAATCAGCGCCACCTAGTGACAAGTTTTGGAACTAAATTTTATTATGATCGCATCGTGTTCAGCGTGAAATTCTGATCAAAAATATGTTTGTTTTTCTTCAACCTTCTTCAACCAAATGGTTCTGAGAAGTAGAAGTGCCTTTTTCTAAGTGTTGAAATCAGCGCCATCAAGTGACAAGTTTTAACACTAAATTTTATTATGATCGCATCGTGTTCAGCGTGAAATTCTGATCAAGAATATGATTGTTTCAAATGGTTCTCAGCAGTAGAAGTGCCTTTTTCTTAGTGTTGAAATCAGCGCCACCTAGTGACAAGTTTTGGAACTAAATTTTATTATGATCGCATCGTGTTCAGCGTGAAATTCTGATCAAAAATATGTTTGTTTTTCTTCAACCTTCTTCAACCAAATGGTTCTGAGTAGTAGAAGTGCCTTTTTCTAAGTGTTGAAATCAGCGCCATCTAGTGACAAGTTTTAACACTAAATTTTATTATGATCGCATCGTGTTCAGCGTAAAATTCTGATCAAGAATATGTTTGTTTTAAATGGTTCTGAGCAGTAGAAGTGCCTTTTTCTAAGTGTTGAAATCAGCGCCATCTAGTGACAAGTTTGACACTAACTTTTATTATGATCGCATCGTGTTCAGCGTGAAATTCTGATCAAGAATATAATTGTTTCAAATGGTTCTCAGCAGTAGAAGTGCCTTTTTCTAAGTGTTGAAATCAGCGCCATCAAGTGACAAGTTTTAACACTAAATTTTATTATGATCGCATCGTGCTCAGCGTGAAATTCTGATCAAGAATATGTTTGTTTCAAATGGTTCTGAGCAGTAGAAGTGCCTTTTTCTAAATATTGAAATCAGCGCCATCTAGTGACAAGTTTTGGAACTAAATTTTAGTATGATCGCATCGTGCTCAGCGTGAAATTCTGATCAAGGATATGTTTGTTTCAAATGCTTCTGAGCAGTAGAAGTGCCTTTTTCTAAATATTGAAATCAGCGCCATCTAGTGACAAGTTTTGGAACTAAATTTTATTATGATCGCATCGTGCTCAGCGTGAAATTTTGATCAAGAATAAGTTTGTTTCAAATGGTTCTGAGCAGTAGAAGTGCCTTTTTCTAAATATTGAAATCAGCGCCATCTAGTGACAAGTTTTGGAACTTAATTTTATTATGATCGCATCGTGTTCAGCGTGAAATTCTCATCAAGAATATGATTGTTTCAAATGGTTCTCAGCAGTAGAAGTGCCTTTTTCTAAGTGTTGAAATCAGCGCCATCTAGTGACAAGTTTTAACACTAAATTTTATTATGATCGCATCGTGTTCAGCGTGAAATTCTGATCAAAAATATATTTGTTTTTCTTCAACCTTCTTCAACCAAATGGTTCTGAGTAGTAGAAGTGCCTTTTTCTAAGTGTTGAAATCAGCGCCATCAAGTGACAAGTTTTAACACTAAATTTTATTATGATCGCATCGTGTTCAGCGTGAAATTCTGATCAAGAATATGATTGTTTCAAATGGTTCTCAGCAGTAGAAGTGCCTTTTTCTAAGTGTTGAAATCAGCGCCATCTAGTGACAAGTTTTGACACTAAATTTTATTATGATCGCATCGTGTTCAGCGTGAAATTCTGATCAAGAATATGTTTGTTTCATATGGTTCTAAGCAGTAGAAGTGCCTTTTTCTAAGTGTTGAAATCAGCGCCATCTAGTGACAAGTTTGACACTAAATTTTATTATGATCGCATCGTGTTCAGCGTGAAATTCTGATCAAGAATATGATTGTTTCAAATGGTTCTCAGCAGTAGAAGTGCCTTTTTCTAAGTGTTGAAATCAGCGCCATCTAGTGACAAGTTTTGACACTAAATTTTATTATGATCGCATCGTGTTCAGCGTGAAATTCTGATCAAGAATATGTTTGTTTCATATGGTTCTAAGCAGTAGAAGTGCATTTTTCTAAGTGTTGAAATCAGCGCCATCTAGTGACAAGTTTTAACACTAAATTTTATTATGATCGCATCGTGTTCAGCGTGAAATTCTGATCAAAAATATGTTTGTTTTTCTTCAACTTTCTTCAACCAAATGGTTCTGAGTAGTAGAAGTGCCTTTTTCTAAGTGTTGAAATCAGCGCCATCTAGTGACAAGTTTTAACACTAAATTTTATTATGATCGCATCGTGTTCAGCGTAAAATTCTGATCAAGAATATGTTTGTTTAAATTGGTTCTGAGCAGTAGAAGTGCCTTTTTCTAAGTGTTGAAATCAGCGCCATCTAGTGACAAGTTTGACACTAACTTTTATTATGATCGCATCGTGTTCAGCGTGAAATTCTGATCAAGAATATAATTGTTTAAAATGGTTCTCAGCAGTAGAAGTGCCTTTTCTAAGTGTTGAAATCAGCGCCATCAAGTGACAAGTTTTAACACTAAATTTTATTATGATCGCATCGTGCTCAGCGTGAAATTCTGATCAAGTATATGTTTGTTTCAAATGGTTCTGAGCAGTAGAAGTGCCTTTTTCTAAATATTGAAATCAGCGCCATCTAGTGACAAGTTTTAACACTAAATTTTATTATGATCGCATCGTGTTCAGCGTGAAATTCTTATCAAGAATATGTTTGTTTCATATGGTTCTAAGCAGTAGAAGTGCCTTTTTCTAAGTGTTGAAATCAGCGCCATCTAGTGACAAGTTTTAACACTAAATTTTATTATGATCGCATCGTGTTGAGTGTAAAATTCTGATCAAAAATATGTTTGTTTTTCTTCAACCTTCTTCAACCAAATGGTTCTGAGTAGTAGAAGTGCCTTTTTCTAAGTGTTGAAATCAGCGCCATCTAGTGACAAGTTTTAACACTAAATTTTATTATGATCGCATCGTGTTCAGCGTAAAATTCTGATCAAGAATATGTTTGTTTAAATTGGTTCTGAGCAGTAGAAGTGCCTTTTTCTAAGTGTTGAAATCAGCGCCATCTAGTGACAAGTTTGACACTAACTTTTATTATGATGGCATCGTGTTCAGCGTGAAATTCTGATCAAGAATATAATTGTTTAAAATGGTTCTCAGCAGTAGAAGTGCCTTTTCTAAGTGTTGAAATCAGCGCCATCAAGTGACAAGTTTTAACACTAAATTTTATTATGATCGCATCGTGCTCAGCGTGAAATTCTGATCAAGTATATGTTTGTTTCAAATGGTTCTGAGCAGTAGAAGTGCCTTTTTCTAAATATTGAAATCAGCGCCATCTAGTGACAATTTTTAACACTAAATTTTATTATGATCGCATCGTGTTCAGCGTGAAATTCTGATCAAAAATATGTTTGTTTTTCTTCAACCTTCTTCAACCAAATGGTTCTGAGTAGTAGAAGTGCCTTTAGGTTAGGTTAGGTTAGGTTAGGTTAGGTTAGGTTAGGTTGTTTGTAATAAAAATATAAAAAAATATATTTCAGGGTGGCTTGGTCGAAAAAAAGAGAAGAAATAAAGGGCCGTGTTTCTGTTTCTATGAGATGTGTTCCGTTTTGTTTATGTTAATTGGTTGTGTGAAGTAAGAAATGGTTTCTTGTTTAAAAAGTTATAATTCTCAATGTATTGTATTGACCGCTAGATAGAGAACGGTTTTATAAATAATAAGAATCTTTTCTGAAATAGGTTCAGAATTTAGTTAAAAATGTGAAAACTTGGACGTGGCGTTGAAAGCTTTGCCGTGGTGTTAGATAACTTTGGCGTGGTGTGGAAGATTTTGGCGTGGTGTTGAAAACTTTGGCGTTGCGTTGAAAGCTATGCCGTGGTGTTAAGATTTTATGCGTGGTGTTAAAAAACTTTGTCGTGGTGTAAGAAACCGTTACACTTAGGTTAGGTTAGGCCGTGAGTGTTTATACTTTTTAATTTTTCAATTTAGAAACGTGTCATAGCTAAGTGCGCGTAGCGCACACCAGAAAAATTTTTTTGGCGTGGTGTTGAAACCTTTGCCGTGGTGTTAGATAACTTTGGCGTGGTGTGGAAGATTTTGGCGTGGTGTTGAAAACTTTGGCGTTGCGTTGAAAGCTATGCCGTGGTGTTAAGATTTTATGCGTGGTGTTAAAAAACTTTGTCGTGGTGTAAGAAACCGTTACACTTAGGTTAGGTTAGGCCGTGAGTGTTTATACTTTTTAATTTTTCAATTTAGAAACGTGTCATAGCTTAGTGCGCGTAGCGCACACCAGAAGAAATTTTTTTGGCGTGGTGTTGCAACCTTTGCCGTGGTGTTAAAGTTTTGCCATGGTGCTGAAAACTAAGCTTTAATTTGAGGAAATATTGACGGGAATATTTTTAAGAATTTGTGCCAAGTGCACTTGAAAGAAATCTTAATTAAACTGAGAGTTTTTTTTAGTAAATTTTGTTTGTGAGATGGTTTAAAAATTTCTTTGTGGTTTTCCAGTAAACAAAGGCTCGGGGAGTAGATTGAGAAAAATATTGTGCCACGTGATTAGGAGAGAAAAGTTTTGGTCCAGTGATTGTAAAAATTTTTTTAAATTGTACCACATGAGTGGGAAAGAAGAGTTTTTGCCAAGTATTTGGGAAAACGAAGTAAAAAATAAGATCCATGTTAATTGGTTAAGTTAAAAAAAGCCAAAAGGCAAATCTTGTTTGATTTAGAGCGCTCCTTAGCATCCGTATAATCAGCTTGACCACCACAATTAGACCCGCAATGATCAAGATAATTATACCGAAACCGAAAAGTCAACATATTGTCAACATCCATGTAAATTGGTGAAGTTCTTTTAAAGTTAAAAGGTAAATCTCAATTTTTTGTAACAAGAGGTCTGACAGGGCAGGCCAAAAAATATTTATTTGTGCTGATAGCAAGTAAAAAAAGTTTTCTTGAGTTGTAAGGAAAATTTTGAATTGTTTATGGTTACTTTATGTAACAAAATGATGAGTTAAGTGTCATAAAAACAGGAGTCCAATAGGCCAAGCCAAACACGAATTTCCATGGCTGGGTGTATTGAACTCAAGCTCCCAGATAGTATTGGTGTGTAAGTTAAAGAAATAAAATTTGTTTGGCGTTAATTCCAAAGTTCAGAGTCCAGGCTACATGAGTAGGAATTTTTTTCAAAATATGAGGGCTCTAGCTCATAAGATGAGATAAAGTGTGGGATATTGTGTTTTGAGAATTAAATTCTAATTAAGACTTAAGCTATTTCTTAGAACAAGGGTTATCTTAGTACCAGTTCTTCAGTAGAGAATCCAAATTGTTCATACCATAGGCATGAACGCAGAGTTTCGGTCGCTAATCTCTATACTCTGATTTGGACGCGACCAGGAATTAGCCCAGAAGGGACCAATTCCTACTGGAAACCCAATTAAGTTTAAAACTAAGATAAAAGCTAGGTTAAAAACTAAATAAAATCTAAGGGGAGGAAAAAATTAAAGGTTAAACGCTTGTAACCAAGTTCAATGATTTTTCCAAGGAGCCATTCGTCCAAAGGAGTCAGGCGGACCAGGGATATATCAATACCCATACGTGCTTTTCAAATGAGGCAGTCCAGCTACCCCATATCAAACACCGTTACGGTACGAGTGTATCTTACCATGCTAGGGCAATTGGGCTTGTGTAATGAACCACAGGGGAACGATTACTAGCTCCAAGTCCCATTATAACAGTGGCCATACTCGGGGATGTATCGAGATGCGTAGCATCAGGAAAACATACTATGAACTTAATTTAAAACATGGAATAACCAATAATAAAGGGAAATTTTGGAACATGGAGTAGAGAGTGGACTAAAATAAAAATGTGTAATCCAAAAAAAATGTGTAATCCAAACAAATGAGGGCTCGGAGGAGCAGAAAAAAATTTTTTGTCTCGGAGGAGCAATAACATCCATCTAAACTATGGCATGTCTCATCATACGATTAAGTATGGGGGTTCTGGCGATCCAAAGTCAAGGTGGAAGAAGGGGACTTAGTTAGCCCTTCATGGTCTCAACAATTATCACTCAGAACTTAACTAGGATATTTACAAATTTAGATGAGGGGACCAGTCCGGTCCAGGAGAGCTCCTTCCAGCCAGGGATCCAAGGGTAGAATGATTCCTGGCAGTGAAAGGGCTGTCTTTTTATACTGCTTTTGGCGGAAGTGGGGGGTTACCACCCCTTTGTGTGTATGGTTATGGCCGTGTGGGGGGCGAGATGTTAAAAGAATTTTTGTTTTTGCTGGTGGCATATGACCGTGGGAACGGAAAGACCGAGAAGGAATTTTTTAATCCTAGCAATGTTGCCGGTTTTATTTTAGTTGAAGCCAATTCAATATAATATGTTGTATTAAGTTGTTTTAATTTGTTTAAATATTTAAATGGAATAAAGATTTATTTTCTCATTTATTTTAATGTGTTTAAAGTATATGATATAAAGAATTTTGATTTTCTTGTGAAGATGGGTCAAAGATTAACCGCTAGATGGCGGTATGAGATAGAAAATGCTTATATGAATAGTTTAGCCAAATACAAATTGAGTAGGTGCAATGGCTAGGGCCTCGGCCCCACGCACCAAAGATGGGTGGCTCAAGTCCACATACAGTCAAGATCTTTTTTCGTGATAATCCGCGTGTTATGGGATAGGCTGTCAAAGCCAATGCTCGCTTCCAACAGAATAACGTAAAATATTTTTTTAAACGCAGAAACCACGATATTGATTTTTTTAAAATCAAATTGGTTAAGAAATAGTTTGTAATTGCATATAAGAGATAGCGACGGGCAAGCAATGAAAACCAACAAATCATTTTTTAGGAGTAAAATATTGTTTTTAAACGAATTCTTGGTTAGCCATGATTAAGGCAAGTTAGGTTTTTGTAAAAAGAATCCTTTTCTGAGATAAAAATAGGTTCTGGATTTTAATTAAGATTGTGAAAGCTTGGCCGTGGTGTTGGAAGCTTTGCCGTGGTGTTAGACGACTTTGGCGTGGTGTGGAAGGCCTCGGCGTGGTGTGGAATTTTTTAAGCGTGATGTGTGAACAGGCCAAGATTGCCGTAGATGAGGAACTAAATAAGGTTAAACATTCCAAAAGCAGTAATCATTCGATTTCCTTCTTATATTAAAATGGTTTTTCATTATATGTGATATTTATAGGTTCCTCCGGGTATGGGATTACGCGGCGTGGCGTTGAACACCTTGGTGCGGTGTTGAAGAGTCCGGCGAAATGTCAATTTTTTTGTAAATAAACAAATAAAAACTAGTTTTATAGTTGAAAATATGGAGAGGGATTCAGTTTCAAGAGGTTAGGAAGTGACATGACACAACGGCGTGGTGTGGAAGGCCTCGGCGTGGTGTGGAATTTTCTGAAGTGTGGTGTTTGAACAGGCCAAGATGGCCGAAGATGAGGGATTAAGCATGGTTAAACATTCTAAAAGCAGTAATCATCCGATTTCCTTCCTACATTATAATGGTTCTTCATTATGTGAGATATTTATTGGTTTTTCCAGGTATGGGGCTACGCGACGTGGCGTTGAACACCTCGGTGTGATGTTGAATAGTCCAGCGTGCGTACCAAAAGAGTTGCATTATAGATTCCTCCTTACTTTGAATTTAATAGATTGGTGCTAAATGAGATAATTGTGTTGTTTTTTAATCGTTGATTATGATTTTAAGGTCGAAAATTTAGTTTTAGTGAGGTCACAATACGATACAGTATTATGGCGTGGTGTTGAAGAGTTCAACGTGGTGTGGAATTTTTTTAGCGTGGTGTCCTTAAAAGCCAAAATGGCTATAGAAGAAGGATTGTAGAGATTGTGGTTGTTTGTTTAGTTAAACTGTGAGTTTTTTTTAAATTGAAGTGAATTTTATTTGTGGGATGGTAAACTAAATTATTTAGTTTAAAAGCCGTAGGCTTTACATAAAAAGAGAGTGAAACCCAAATATTGGTAAATAGATTGAAAGTTAGGTCACTCTTAAAGGGTTAGGTTAGGTTAGGTTAGGTTAGGTTAGGTTAGGTTAGGTTAGGTTAGGTTAGGTTAGGTTAGGTTAGGTTAGGTTAGGTTAGGTTAGGTTAGGTTAGGTTAGGTTAGGTTAGGTTAGGTTAGGTTAGGTTAGGTTAGGTTAGGTTAGGTTAGGTTAGGTTAGGTTAGGTTAGGTTAGGTTAGGTTAGGTTAGGTTAGGTTAGGTTAGGTTAGGTTAGGTTAGGTTAGGTTAGGTTAGGTTAGGTTAGGTTAGGTTAGGTTAGGTTAGGTTAGGTTAGGTTAGGTTAGGTTAGGTTAGGTTAGGTTAGGTTAGGTTAGGTTAGGTTAGGTTAGGTTAGGTTAGGTTAGGTTAGGTTAGGTTAGGTTAGGTTAGGTTAGGTTAGGTTAGGTTAGGTTAGGTTAGGTTAGGTTAGGTTAGGTTAGGTTAGGTTAGGTTAGGTAGGTTAGGTTAGGTTAGGTTAGGTTAGGTTAGGTTAGGTTAGGTTAGGTTAGGTTAGGTTAGGTTAGGTTAGGTTAGGTTAGGTTAGGTTAGGTTAGGTTAGGTTAGGTTAGGTTAGGTTAGGTTAGGTTAGGTTAGGTTAGGTTAGGTTAGGTTAGGTTAGGTTAGGTTAGGTTAGGTTAGGTTAGGTTAGGTTAGGTTAGGTTAGGTTAGGTTA